>NW_022631055.1:838660-996935 GCF_010015895.1 Lontra canadensis | reverse complement strand
TTTTTTTTAAAGATTTTATTTATTTATTTGACAGAGAGATCACAAATAGGCAGAGACAGGCAGAGGGGGATGGAGGTAGCAGGCTCCCTGCTGAGCAGAGAGCCCCATGCAGGCTCAATCCCAGGACCCTGAGATCATGATGTGAGCTGAAGCAGAGGCTTAACCCACTGAGCCACCCAGGCGCCCCTACTCAACCTCTTTTTAATCTTATCTTGTTGGTTAGAACCTGAGAAAACTGATGAGAGTAATAGTGGTGATTCTTGTTTTGTTCCTGACTTTAATGGCAATGTTACCAGTGTTTTATACAAGTTCTTAATTTCTGATAGATCCCACTTACTGAGTTAAGGACATTTCTAATATTTTGAAAATTCTTGGAAATTTTATAATTGCCTCTTCTGTATCTGGTGATCAAACAGTTTTCCTCTTGTAAAATACTTATAATGAATTATATTCTTATTCTTACCATTCTTGCATTTCCATAGATCTACTTACTTGGTCCTAATAGCTTTTGTCAATATTTTATTAAGACAATTTATCAGGAGGACATTCAAGATGGTAACATATAAGGGATCCTAAACTCAACATCCTCCCATGAATACAACTACAGCTATGTATGAAACAGTTCTCTATGAAAAGGACCCAAAAGCTAGCCAAATAGCACCTCTACAACAAAGGACAAAAGGGCCACATTGAGATGGGTAGGAGAGGCAATACATGGTCTTTCAAAAATCCCACCCTAAGCATAAAGACCAACATCTGGGAGGAATCTCATAACACAGGGCTTGTCCCCCGCAAGAAGCGAGGGATTTGTGCTCCATAGCAGGTATCTCGGCCCTTTGGGACTACATCAGAGAGATGAGCACCTGGCCTTGAAAATCAATAGGGCTTAACAACTATAGGGCTTTAGGGAATGGAAAATCCACTATTAAAGGACTCACACACAGACCCACTCATCCCAGGACCCAGCACAAAAGTAAGTCTCAAAGACACCTAGACCATATGCTGAGGAAATGCATTTGCTAATCTTATAGCATCTGCCAGAGACAGGAACCCCTTGGGACTCTCTGGGGACAGAGATGCTGGCAAACACTATTTTGTACACTCCCCACCCCCACCCAGCCTGCTAGCTCAGGAAGAAGTGTCCTGCCCCCCCCACAACCCAGGTCTACCCTCCTCCTGCTGAGTGCCCTGCCCCCATGGTCTACCCTGCCAGCCAGTGGGCATGTGCAGTCTACACAAGGGCCACCGTTTGAGCACCTGGCGCTGGTGGCCAGTGGGGATTGTTTTGGACTCCCTGGGCCTAAAATATTCAGTTCTTCACAGGTTATCACCCCCAAGGGCACCGCACAACCAGCTGACTAAAACATACCCCTAGAGTTCATTTGAAAAAGGTGTATTTTCTTCTCCTTGAGTTTCAACCTGAGGGGCAGGCAGGATTCAGGTTTGCCATATATTCATAGGCTACATAGGTGCCCCCAGATAAGATGGGCAGGGAGATAACCATATTAGTGCTCTCCCGTGGCCATATAACAGTTCACGGATGCCTCCCAGAAAGGAGCTTATATATGCCTAAAGCAAGAGTTTTCCAGTTGTCACCCTGGGGATTAACTCCAGATTTCCTGGTCTCAAAGTCAGCAGGGTTTATGATTCTGTAATCATAAGACTATATATTTACATAAGACTATATACTTACATACTTTGAAAGCTGCTGCCTGTGGATCTGGCTTACTCTATTCCTAAAAGAACTAGAAAAAGAAGAAATAAAGCCCAAAGTTAGTAGAAGGGGGAAAATAATAAAGATCAGGGTGGAAATAAATAGAGACTAGAAAGATAACAGTAAGGGTCAGTGAAATGAAGAGTTGGTTTTTTTGAAAAGATAAGCAAAACTGATGAATCTTTAGGTAGGCTCACTGATTTAAAAAGACAGGGCTCAAAAAAAAAAAAGACAGGGCTCAAATAAATAAAAAATGAAAGAGAAGTTATAACTGATACTGTGGAAACACAAAAGATCCTAACAGACCACTACTAACAATTATATGCCAACAAACTGGACAATCTGGAAGAAATGGAAAAATTCCTAGAAACTTATGATTTTCCAAGACTGACTCTAGAGGAAATAGAAAATGTGAATAAGCCAGTTGCTAGCAAGGAGATTGAATGAGTAGCCAGAAACCTCCCAACAAACAAGTCCAGGACCGGATGGCTTCACTGGTGAATTTTACCAAACATCTGAAGATGTAATACCTATCCTTCTCAGACAAGGACACCACAGAGAAGAATCCAGGCCAATAACCCTGATGAACATAGATGCAAGAGTCTTCAACAAAATATTAGCAAACCAAATTCAACAGTATATTAAAAGGATCATATACCATGATTAAGGTTGATTTATCTCAGGGATGTAAGTATGGTCAACATCCAGAAATCAATCAGTATATTAACATTCGCAGGTAAGAATATGCTGTTGTATGTAAAATAGAAATGAGAGGTCAAGAGACTCCAAAGCAAAGGGTAGAGCAAGAACGCCTTTGTTCATAATGATGTACTGTCATGGCGCCAGTCAGCCACAGGGAGTGTGACTTGGCTTCTGTGAAATAAATTCATGGCCCTGTGATCATTCTACCATCTCCCACCCCTCCCCCACCAATTGCTTTAGCTTATGTTGGTACCCTTCTCTTGACATGTGTTCTTTAATAAAATTTGCTAAAATTTTACCCACCCTGTTGTTTTTCTTTAAAAAAACTACTACCACCTGACATGTTATATACTTTACTATTAGTTTCCATCCACTAGAATGTGAACATTGGAACTTGATCTGTTTTGTTTACCAATGCATTCCTTGCACACATTATAGTGTGTGGAACATAATAAGTATTGAATTAATGAGTACTAAGCTTGGCAGAACTGAACTAAGAAAGATACTGATATTTACAATACTACATCTTTGATCTAGAAATACAAAATATCCTGTAAGAGATGAAAAAATTATTGCATAAAAACTGTAATTCATGGGCAGGGGAGTGTCAATAATAAAGAATATGAAGGAAAAAGTTTTGTAAGTACCCACACTGCACTACCAAAGATGGCATTTCAGTTTTATTTGTGTTGTTTTTAGCATATAATTGCACTTTTAGAAGTACTTTATGGAGAGTAGGGAAACTACCAAGATTTGAATGAAGATAAAAATAATATAAGTTCAGACATAAAGTGTGGGATCTTGGTTTAAGTGGAAATGGAATCTTTTTGGTGGTTTGTGGTTAGTGGGTTATATTGTCACTTTGTGGAACCACTGGTCTCTAGAATTTAAAAAGTAGCTTCATTTTTGTCCCAGTAGTAGTTGGGAGGCCATTTGAAAAAGAAAAAACTTAAGAAAAACATAAATTACAATTTTGAAATGCTACCATTAAAGCTTGTCTTTTTTTTTTTTTTTTTTAAGTAGATTCTATGCCCAGTGGGGAACCCAATGCAGGGCTTGAAATCATGACTCTGAAATCAAGGGTTGGACACTTATACTGAGCCACTCAGGCACCCTAAAGCTTATGTCTTAAACAGAAGGTAGGTGAGAATGAAGATTTTTGTCACTATTAGAGAAAAACCAAATGTACAAAGTATATAGTTTATATTTAATGTCATTTTCAGTTAATCTTCAGTATTTCAGAAAATGTGCCTGCCACACTATTTTACACACTATTTATAAAATCGGGGTTTACTGACTTAAAAATATACATATTTAAAAAAATATTTGACCGACTAAATTGTTAATATTTTACAAACTATTTATGAGTCATGAATATACAAACATTTTATCAGATTTCTAACAGGATTGCATATTCTAAATTAGGACTTCCATTAGCCATTTTTTGGTGGAATTATGTAATATATCATTAAAATGAACATCTTATAGCTATTACTAATAATTACGTCAACAGCCTCTATATAGAACTTTTTCAAACATTAACTGAAAATCATGATTTTTTCCATCCTTTATACTAAGAACATCCATACATTTGCAACATTTACTCTATTTGATAAGTAAATGATTTTTCTATATTTTCTAAACAATTTTATTTTCTAAATTTGAAAAATGTACTCCCTCATTCTAGTTAGGATCCCATTTATAATATTTATTCCACTACATTTATGGCTTTGTGACCAATTTGAAAGGTGGTATATCATTAAAAACAGATCTGTACTAAAGAAAATGGCTTTGATATGGCAAATCCCAGTTTGTAAGACAGGTAGCCAAATACTGCTCTTGTGCAGAGGTGAGCCATTAGATGACTAATGTAAATTGTCTCTACTGTATACAAAGACAATAAAGAAGGTAGGAAGAGATCCATTATGGTAACAAATGGGATCTATTATATCTGAGGTTTTAAGGTATTTCAGAATTATAGGAATTAAAGGGCAATCTTTTTAAAGATGTATAAGTGGTTTAGTTTTAATAATATTTATTGATTTGTAATGTAAAAAATAAGAATATAGGTAACTCTTGAAATAAAAAAATAGACCACATAAAATGTGCATTTTAATACAAATCATTAGGATATATTTATACTATATATAAATCTACACATTAGAAGATAGTATTGAAATTTTACTCTACAGAGTATTACTCTAGAATTCTCTTTAAAAAAAAAAATCACTGGGTGGAATTAGATGATGACTGTGAAATAGATTCTCCCATTACAATACTGCTTCTGTCATTTAGAGTTTTGACAACACTTGTAGCTGGAGACTGTAGCACTTTACGAGAAAGTCTCATTCTTCCGTCAGCTGGATCACGCCCAAAGTATTTCACCTGTATTAAAGAAGCCAATTTACCTTTACAGTTACATAGTACAATGATTAACATCCAAATTAGAAGATACTTACATTTATATGGTGCAAAAAAAACCCAATAAGTAATGTTTTTACTTTCCTGAAAGCACAGCTTAGTACTAAGTAGAGGTATATACTAATAAATATAATTTGGTTAAGTAGCCCTTATAAGAAAAAGAAAAGAGACGGGCATTTAGTTGCTCTATTAAAATCCTCTGTTAGACTCAACTGTGCTTTCTTATTTTCTCTGGGCCAGGTCCCTATACTGGAAGAACAGTGAAAGCCATGGTGAATGATTCTAGACAAGGGCTTTCTGAGCCTAACGGTATGATAAACTATACAGGATTATGGTTAGGTCATTCACACTATCCCCCAAAGGACTATCAAACGAGATTATTTGGCTTGACTTTATACAACACAAGTTGGGGGAAATGCGGCAGTTTTAAAGTCCCTTCTCATGCAAAAACACAACCTTATACAGATACTGGGTCTTAGTTCTTACTCTTCCCTAGAAGCTCCTTGAACAATGGACTACAGATTAGGAATAAACTAGAAGCCTTGGTTACTCAAGTCATGGGTAATAGGTATAGCTGGAACAAAATGTGGTATGGACAAGTAAAACAGAAACCAAACCACACCAGACTGGCAATGACTTCCTTTATACATTCATAAAAAACTATAAAAAGGTCAAACAACATGGCTTTCTTTAAACTCAAAAATTTTTAGCTATGAACCAATTGAAGTCTCAACTCAAATATGTCATTCAAGGCTTTTAACAGAGTTACGTGTTCAGAGTTCTTCTGTCCTATCTGCACATCACTGCATAGCTATTACTGGCCTCATGCATTTTTAAAAGCTCTAAAGTGGGGGGACTACTGTTCGAACTAAACTGCAAGCTCCCTAAGGGGAAGAATTACACCTTAAATCCTTAGTCTGTTTAAAAACAAACCTAAAGTTAAAAAAGCACAGCACATAATACAAATCACAGATGTTGATTTGATTCTTTCAGCTTTTTGGAAAAAAAAATTTTTTTGAAACTTGGAATACAGTTTACAACTTTTAAGGCTAAAAAGTTGAATACAAGTACCTGAATTTCTTGGCCAACTTCTAATCCAAGGGCGGTGGGATGTTTAATCTAAAAGAGAACATGTTCATTTGTTCGTTGCTATGCATAATTTCTTAATATCCATAGCAGTACACATTTTTTTAAGTGGAAAGTTTTAGTGTTTTTCTGATTATAAAATCTATTGATTACAAAGGCTTAAAATACACATTCTAGTGAGAGCAAAAATCATCCAAAGCTCTCTACTTTTTAGATAACTACTGCTGATACTCTTAACAAGTATCCCTTCAAATGTCTACTTAGTATGTACTCCATTTATAAAAATGGACCTTATTGAGCTTGTTGTTTTCTAATACGTTGATTTTTCATTCAATAATATGTTCAGGATATCCTTTTATATCAACAAATGAAACAGTAGAATGTTCAAACTATATAATTTGTTTAACTGATCCCCTAAAGGTGGTCATTTAATTCGTTTTAAATTCCAGTATTTTTTTTTAAGACTTTATTTACTTGGGGAGGGGAGCAAGAACGAGCACACGCAAGCGTGAGAGTACCTGTAGGGCAGAGAGGGAGAAGCAGACTCACTGTGGTGCAGAGAGCCCAATGTAGGGCTCGGTCACAGACCTGAGATCATGACCACAGCTAAAGGCAGATGTCTAACTGACTGAGCTACCCAGGTGCCCCTTAAATTCTGGTATTGCAAATGTTAATAATTACTGAATCTAGATGTAAGGTGTGTGGATGTTCAGTGTACTATTTTTTTCAACTTTCTGTAGGTAACTACAGTGTTGCAACAATTATGTAGTTACTCAAATTATCCTTTCAGAATAAAGTCCTAATGTTGAACTTCTAGGGCCAAAGGTACTCATACACATTTATCAAACACTCTCCAAAAAGTCTGTCCCAATTTACATTCCTAAAACAGTATCTCAAGTGTATGAGAATGTCCATTTTTTTCTTCCATATTTTCACCCACATTGAGGATTTTCAACTGTCTGAAAGTTGAAAAATGATAACTTAGTTTTATTTGTATTAAAAAAAAACTGTTGGGGCGCCTGGGTGGCTCAGTGGGTTGGGCCTCTGCCTTCTGTTCGGGTCATGATCTTAGGGTCCTGGGATCTGCATCGGGCTCTCTGCTCAGCAGGGGAGACTGCTTCCCCCCCCCCCACCCCCCTGTCTTCCTCTCTGCCTACTTGTGATCTCTCTGTCAAATAAGTAAAATCTTAAAACAAAACAAAACTGCTGTTGGAGTGCCTGGAAGACTTGGTGGGTTAAGCATCTAACTCTTGAATTCATCTCAGGCCATGATGCCAGCATCATGAGATCAAACCCTGTTTTGGGCTCTGCTCTCAGTGTGGAGTCTGCTAGAGATTCTTTCCCTCTCCCTCTGTTCCAACCCCTGCTCACCCATGCTCTCTGTCTAAAATAAAAACAAGTAATATACAAATCTTTATTTTAAAATCTTTAATTTAAAATCTTTAATTTAAAAAAATTGCTGTTGATATTGACCTTTCTTACTGATCCATATAAACCCTGTGCATATGAAGCCTCTCTCATTTTTTATATACATCTTTTTCCCCTGAGTTGGTACTTGCCTTTCACCTTAATTGTAATTTTGCCGTGTATTTTAAAATGACATCAGGAGCACCTGGGTGGCTCAGTCAGTTAAGCATCTGAATCTTGATTTCACCTCAGTTCATGATCTCAGGATTGTAAGAAAGAGCCCTGCATGGTGCTCTGCACTCAGCAAGGAAGTCTGAGATTCTCTCCCTCTGCCCCTCCCCTCACTCAAGCTCTTGGGTTCTTTCTCTAAAATAAATCTTTCTAAAATAAATAAAACGAGACATTCTGCTTTATGAAAACCAGCTATTCCAATACAATGTATTAAATAATCTTTGTTTCTTCAGACTGAAAATGCAACTTTTAGTATATATTATATTCCCATTTATATAACTGGATAATTTCTGGTCTCTATTTTCTGTTGTATAAATTGTCTAATTCTAGGTCAGTAATACACTGTTTTATTCTGTATAGCTTTATATTTCAATATTTGGTAAACTAAACATTCCTATTATCCTCTGCACCTATAGTTTTCTTGAATAGTTTCATATTTTTAGTTTTATCTTACCATGCTTAGTTGGCCAAGAAAGTTGGGAAGACAGGGCTATAGCTAGGTATTTTTAAAAAGAAACTGTTATATGTTAACTCCAGATGTGTTAACTCAAGAATGTTTCTATTCCATGATACAAGGACAAACATAAATACCTGTTAAATAGTGTAAAAACCTTCTGTCAGCAACATTGCTGTCATTTTCAGCTTTTTATATTTAGGCTAGTAGTGGACAAAGTGCACAATTCTCAACAACCCAGGTAATTTCACTATGATGATTTTAAGGTAGTTTTAAACATATTGTTTTGTTTTTACCTTTCGTTGATCAAGTTGTGTGTTATGGAGTAGTACTGCAGTCATATTTGGATATAATTTAACCATCACTCCAGTGTCTCTGAGAAGGAAAAGAAATAAGCCCGATTAAAACAGTATCTGAGTATCTACTCATAATCAAACTGATTATGTATCCATTGGAGAACAAAGTAAACACACACAATTGTAAAAAGGATTATCTAAAAGAGAAACTTATTTTTTCAATTGAACATACACCTTGGATTTACATTTTTTAAAAAATATTTTATTTATGGGGCACCTAGGTGGCTCAGTGGGTTAAAGCCTCTGCCTTCAGCTCAGGTCATGATCTCAGGGTCCTGGGATCGAGGCCTGCATCAGGCTGTCTACTCAGTGGGGAGCCTGCTTCCCCCTCTCTCTGCCTGCCTTTCTGCCTACTTGTGATCTCTGTCAAATAAATAAATAAAATCTTTTAAAAAAAAATTTATTTGAGAGAGTGAGAGAGCATGAGCAGGGGAAGGGAGAGGGAGAATCAGACTCCCTTGAAGAGCAGTGAGTGTGACAAGGAGCTCGATCCCAGGTCATGACCTGAGCTGAAGGCAGATGGTCTGAGCCACCCAGCTCCTACACCCTGTTATTTAGATACTTGTAAATGAAAGGACAGAGAAGAGATAAAGGAAAATTGTGTTAATGACAAGCTTTTAAACTATATACTCTTCTATAATTCTCTATTTCCCCATTTTGAAATGACATTAATTATTTATTTTTTTAAAGATTTTATTTGAGAGAGAGAATGAGAGAGAGCATGAATGGGGAGGAGAGGGATAAACAACATTAAATATTTTAAAGTAGTGTAGATGAATCATCAACCTATTAAATAATGGTTTAAGGAAGGGGGCTAGATAAAATAAGGTATTTATTTCATTACAAAATCTGTCTTTTTTTAATTTTTTTTTTTTAAAGATTTTATTTATTTATTTGACAGAGATCACAAGCAGGCAGAGAGGCAGGCAGAGAGAGAGAGGGAGAGAGAGGAGGAAGTAGGCTCCCCGCTGAGCAGGGAGCCCGATGCGGGGCTCCATCCCAGGACCCTGGGATCACGACCCGAGCTGAAGGCAGAGGCTTTAACCCACTGAGCCACCCAGGTGCCCCCAAAATCTGTCTTTTTTTAACTAGTCTACTAAAATAAGCCATCCCATCTCTCAGTTTTTCACCTGTGATATTAAACAAATTATTCCATTGGCTTTTGTTATTCATTTCAAATAGCTCTGAACACCCAGGCTACATCTGATATATATATGTATTTTTTTCCTTAAGAAGGGCATTTTTCAGGGGTGCCTGAGTGGCTCAGTCTATTAAGTGTCTGCTTTTGGCTCAGGTTATGATCGCAGGGTCCTCTGGCATTGAGCCCCGCATTGGGCTCCCTGTTCGTGGGGAGTCTGTTTCTCCCTCTCTTCCCTGCTTGTGCTTTCTCTTGCTACCTTTCTCTCTCAAATAAATAAACAAAATATTTTTTTAAAAAGGGGAGGGGATTTTCTCATCCCCCCAAAATCAGTCTTTTTAGCTGATAAAAAATACTTTGAAGTTGAAATTGACATTTAAAGAAATGTGCTCCTTAGGCATTAAATAGTACTATCTTTAAAACAAACAAACATGAAACTACTAGAAAAAGAAAAAGGAATACTGCTAGGTCTATTTGGGCCTGTTTTACTGTTTATTGGGAAAATTTAAGTGGTGGGAAATTTGGTTCAAGGAAACAATTCACTTAGAAGAATCTATTAGTACAATTATAATCACAGAATTGTTATTGAAAATCAACAAACTGGCATAGAAAATAAATTATACCTTAAAAATAATTTATGGCAGGTAATTGACATAAAATCTAAATACCTAACATTTTCAACGTATATAATGCAAATGCGAAGGTAACATGTGCTTATAATATAAATCTTATAAAAACCAGCATAGTGGGGGCACCTCGTGGCTCAGTGGGTTAAAGCCTCTGCCACTGGCTCAGGTCATGATCCCAGGGTCCTGGGATCGGGTCCTGCATCGGGCTCTCTGCTAGGTGGGGAGCCTGCTCCCCCAACCCCCGCCCCCGCCTGCCTCTCTGCCTACTTGTGATCTGTCAAATAAATAAATAAAATCTTAAAAAAACAAACAAAAAAAACAAACAAAAAAACCCCAGCATAGTGTATTGGTTAATATTACCTGATTTCAGTTATTGTGGCGGTATACACTGCTCCAAATTCTAGTTGCTGCTCTTGCTGTAAGTGCAAAATAAGCCATAAGATGTATAAATATAGCAAAAAATATAGAAAAAAGTAAGTATTATAAGATCTATACTTACATCATCTTTGCAGATTTCAGTAATGAAGTCTCTTGCTTCATGCATAGCACTTGGTGTTGGTGCAAATACAGAAAATGTTTCTTCATCCACCTGACTAACAGTTACTCCTTTTAAAAAGATAATTTAACATATTAAAGTTAACTTGCTCACTTTAGTGAAGTCTCATCTTACAAAGTAGATGTGAGAGCAGGGCCTGACGTATAAGTAGCTGGGCAGAGTTGTGTTATATTTACTCATTGCTTTAGGAATGAAGGGATTCATTCAGCAACATATAACACATTGCACACCTGCTATGTATCTGACATTGTACTATGACCTGGGGAAGCAAAAGTCAGTCACTGTCTCTGTGTTCTTGGAGCTCAGAGTTTGGTAGGAGAAAGCACATTTAAGTTCTAATTTTTGAAGATTTGGTTTTGCTCTTTTAATTATGAGTAGCTTCTATACTATAACCTTTTCCTCACTTTTTCTTTCTCTTACTCTAGAGTAGTGAACAGATGGATGAGGGATGACATGTCAGTTTCTCAATCTAAAGCGCTGGCTAAGACAACTATGCTTCTCACCTTCCTTCAATAACCTCAAAGCTGGTAAGTACTAGGTAACTCAAAGATTGCTTCTAGAAAAAACAAAGCATACTATTTCTACACATACTCTACTCTTCAAATAAAAGTCTAACTAAGACTAAGTGAAAAACAGCAGAATAGAAAATGACAGCAAAATCCTCTGAAGTGAAAAACTAAAGATTTTTCTAAATGTTCCCAATTTTAAAATGTCACAAAGAAATCAATGAATTCTAGGTCATCCTTCTTGAATATAGTTAAGAATGACTGCTGATTTATTAAGAGGCATACAGAAAATTTAAAGACATGACAGCATTATATTCTTCTCTCTTGTTCTTACAGATCTCAAACATTTTTTTTTTAATATAATGGAGATGAAATGGCAACTTATGGGGCCTATCATTAAAACCCTCAAACTTGGGGCACCTGGGTGGCTCAGTTGGTTAAGTGTCTGACTTTTGATTTTGGCTCAGGGCATGATACAGGTTTGTGAGATCAAGCCCTCAAGTTGAGGTCCATGCTGAACATGGAGCCTGCTTAAGATTCTCTCTCCCCCTCCCCCTTCTCCCCTTCCTCTCTAAAAAACTTAGAAAAATAAAACCCCCAAACATCATACAACTCTTACCTGTTTCAGCCTGAAGCTTTTTTAAATGATATCCACCTGGTCCAACAAATTTTGCCCGTTTTGATAATGGAACCTGAATAGTTTCTAAAATGTAATAAAGACAAACTGTAAATAATTCAAATACATATATGAACCTAAAACATATCTGATCAAAAATTTTTTTTTGGCATATGCACATGTAGAACTATTTCATGGGAAATACAAAAATAGTTACTTGACTCAAGTATCTCTAAGTTCTAATGTCTAAAAATACCTCCCCAAATTTAAAGTGTTTATAGAAATATTTAAAATATTTTTGTTTTGTGTATGGAGTTAAAGGAAATTTAAATATAATAATATACTTTCATATATTAATGTTTACCTTATGACAGAATAAATAATAACTTTAATACATTACCTACAACAGGTCCATTTTCTTTTCTAGATGCTCGAGGTTTTGAAATAGTTTTGTTCATAATCTGTAGTATCTCCTTCTTTGCCACTTTAAGAGATAAAAACATAAAAACTATAATCACAGTTGACCCTTGAACAACTGGAGATTATGGATGTCCACCCTTGCATCAAAAATTCGTGTAAAACTTTTATTCCCCAAAACTTAACTACTAATAGCCTACTATTGACTGGAAGCCTTACTCATGACAAAAAACAGTTAAGTGACACATTTTGTATGTTTATGTATTATACTCGATATTCTTATAATAAAGTAAACTAGAGAAAAGAAAAGGTTAAGACAACCTTAAGACAACCATAAAGAGGGGCACCTGGGTGACTCAGTGGGTTAAACCTCTGCCTTCAGCTCAGCTCATGATCTCAGGGTCCTGGGATCAAGCCTCGCATCAGGCTGTCTGCTCAGTGGGCTTCCCCCCCCCCCCATCTCTCTTCCTGCCTCTCTGCCAGCTTTGATCTCTGTCAAAAAAATAAATAAAATCTTAAAAAAAAAAAAAGGAAACTATAAGGAATAGAAAATATATTTACATTACTGTATATTTATTGAAAAATATTTGCATAGGCATGGGATAGGGGGCTGGCTCTGGGATGGCAGAGTTCCACAGCCTGGTGGCTTAGGCTCAGCAGTGGCAACCCCTGGGTGGCCTGCAGGCTGCAACAGTTGCATGGAAGCATAGTAATGCTGATTCATCTGCAGGGACATGTACCACTGACCCATGGCCATACACTCATACCTGTGGCCACATGTGAGTGTGCTGGTCTCCACTGGTCTCCTGGTCTCCAGGAGGCCTCAGGGCCAAGGTGCCATAGTGGGGAATGGGTCCCCTCCCAACCCCACAGGCACAGAGGACTTAGTGCAGGGACTTCCTATACAGTGCTACCCCTTCCCTCTGGGCATATTTCTCCACTTCAGCCCAGTCTTCTGCTGGCCAGCCCTGGATGCTTGATGGGACACCTTCTCAGCACACTGGGTAACCTGCAGCCCTGCCCAGTCATGGCCCCCCCATCCCCAGGAGCTGCTAATTGCCTAAACAGGATTCATAGGATACTCAGTGTAGCAGACATGACCTCTGTGTCAGCTGCCTTCAGTTCATCTGGTGGAATGGGCAATAGTAAATAAATGCTTTGCTACTGTAAATAAATGCTTTTGTTGCCAACTCTTAAAAAAAAAACCCACAAAAACCAAAAACCAAAAAATAATCCACGTATAAGTGGACCCGTGCAGTTTGAGCACACATTGTTTAGAGATGAACTATATATAAAAAAAATGTGATAAGATATAGCAGTAGTCTTAGTTTTTATGGAGTAAAATCCAAATTCTTTAACTTAGTAATCAAAGCTCTTCATATCCTAATTACTTTTACAATTCTACTTATAGTCCCTTTTCTCCATAAATCTTATCTTAGGGAGTCACTTATAAAAATTGAATTTTCTCTGGTCTCTCATAAAGGTTTGGAATTTCATTTCCAAAACAGTATTTTATAAAAAGCCCATTTTTAATATGCCTAATGGGAATTATAGTTGTCATGAATAAATGAAAAATGATGGAAAGAGAATCAGGCACACTAGCTTAGCTTACCTGAGGCTTGTTGAATGGCCTCCATAACAATTTTTATTGGTATTCCAGGTAATTTAATATCAGCCTGACGTGGAAAAGTAAAAAAATTATATAAATATTGATTCATGACATTATTTAAATATTATAAAAGTGAAACAAAATAGGTTTTAAAATACCTGTAAGGCGGTTATTCCCTTATTGGTGCCGGCTATTTTGAAATCCATGTCACCATTGTAATCTTCAATTCCCTGAAGGAATTTAAGAAATGATATAGTTTTAAACAAAAACAAAATTCATCCAGGCACTATAGAGGAATTTTAAAAAATATCTAGAGAAGTAAACCATGTCCTCTAAGACTAAACACAAAGAAGTATCTTCTACAGTAAACTATTGCTTCTAATTTGTGGCTTTTTAAGTTAGAACTGTTTCATCAGAAAATTACTTTAAGTTCATGTTGTCCCCCCATAAATGCACAGGGATCCATTTATGATCCCCCTAAAGTGAGCCGTTATGGATATTTATACTGCTTTTTGTATATTTTAACTCACATCCTATAAAATCCAAGGCTAATATGCAGAGGAGGAAAGTAAGATAAGTAATACCAAGTAATGTTATTCTTCTAAGCATCCAATGCTTATAAAATAGGTGTCATCTTCACTACTGAATATTTGAAAACATGGATATACTTGCCAGAATATCTGTCAGCAAACGATAATCTTCTATTTCACCCTTGTCAGAATTGTTTTTGGTGACCAATCCTATTGCCACACCTGCGACAGCAGATGAAATTGGAACTCCTATAATTGAGAAGAGCTTGTATGTAATGTGTACATCAACCTAACACACGTATTTATCATTCTGTTGATATTTAATGTGAGTGCTCTTTTAAATTTGACATCATCAGAACCAAGCTGGAAAGGTCATCTATCTACCTCATTTCTTCTTAAGCATATGAAAAAAGCCCCTTAAAACAAATAAACAGGTAATCACTTTTCTCACAAAAATCTCTATAAAAATAGCACACTTAACTCTTAATAGAATCCATTTGTCTTTTTACTTTTGGTATGTTTATCTTCTTTTTTTGGAAATGTAACCATGTTATTGGTAAATCCCTCCAGCCTAAACCCCTCATCTTACCTCTCCATGAAAGCCATCAGTAGGTTTTTTTGTGTGTGTGTATCCTCCCAGAAAATTTGTGCCCAAATATGAATCAAAGTGTAATCTTCTGTTCTCTTTACTTATGGAAGCATAGTGAATGTGCTCACTATTCAGCACCTTGCCTTTTTTCACTTCATAACATACCTTGGATAACGACAACATAATGCCACACAAAGTTCCACCTTATTCTTTTGAATGGCTGCTCAGTACTCCCTGAATGGATTTATAAGCCACATAATAGAAGTGGGATTACTGGGTCAAAAGGTATGTGGGTTTACATTTATTATAAATCTGTCAAACTGCCTTCCAGAGTGTAGCATTTTATATTTCTACCAGCTGTATTTGACGGTGCCTGCTGCTCTACTTTTTTGTTAATTCCTGTCAGATCTTTTGCCCTTTATTATATAAAGGGCAAAAATGATAGCTTATTGTTTTTAATTTTTTTTATGAGTGAGATTAAACCTTTTTTAATGTTTATAAACTGTTTATTTAATTAATTTATTTATTTAGGCTCCATGCCCAGCTATGGAGCCCAACGCAGGGCTTGAACTCACAACACTGAGATCAAGACCCATGATGAGATCAAGAGTTGGACGCTTAACCAACTGAGCTACCCAGGCACCCCTTATATTTCTTTTTCTGTGAATTGCCTGTTCATGGCTTTCTACCATTTTCCTACTTGTTTGTTAATCATTTTTGTTAATGATTTATAAAAGCTCTTTCAATATGGGCAGTACATCTTTGTTAAATATAAATGTAGACTATTAAAGGAAATATATTATTTTCCTAGTCAGTTGACTTTGTTTATTGTGATTTATTTTCCTGTATAGAATTTTAAAGTTGTATGTTATCATGGTTCCTGGATTTTGCTTAGCAAGGTTTTTCCTAAGATTTTGATAAAATTTTCCATGTTTCATTTTTTTTTTTAACAAAACATTTAAGGTTTTATCACTTGGAATTTAACTGTTAAAAAGGATTGTGGCGGGGGATATCATTTCATATTGTCTAAGCAATCTCACTTATGCTCTTGGTTTTTAACCATAACCTATAATGTTGATGACCTAAAAAATCTCTCTCTCCTGCCTATTTCTCTTTGCTACTAAGCTCTAGAGCTGTATAGCCAATATGGCTATTGGACACTTCCAGCTAAATGTCCCCAAAGCATGTTATATGTATGTACATATATATAAAATGTAATCATACCCAATAAATCCTTTTTGTCTTGCTTTTCTTATCTTGGTTGAATGCAACTAAGATAGTCATCCAGAATCAATACTTCTTTCCTCATTTCCTAATATGGTCACAAAGATCTGATAGTTTGTCCTTTAAATTTCTGTAGAAAGTTGTCCTTTCCTCTAAATACTAAAACATCCATTGTTACTCCTTTAGTCCAAGTCTCCATTATTTCTTGCTCTGACAACATTCTCCTTGTCTGGTATCCCCAATTTTAGTCTCTCCCCCATTTCCATTCTCTCTCACTTCATCCTCTAGGTCTATCACCTAAGCTGGGAAAAACTACCAAAAAGAAAATAAATCAGATTCAAATCACACCATTCCTCTACATAAAATTCTCCCGAGTTCCCCACTATTTGCTTTCAGTATATTTTATACATGTTCTATGGTCAAAAACATTTGGGAAATAGTGCCTATCCTGTTCCTAGAGATTCAGAATTCACAATAGCATATTAAAGTTTATTTAACTCCTATTAAATAAATCTGCTTAACCCTGTTTAAATGTAGTTTAGAACAGAATGACTTTTTTTTTCATGGTATACAACATCCAGCAGGAACACTAGTCATAGAATACTGAGTTGTGAAATACTAGCTTTAAGTTCAAAATCCTTAACATAACAATGACTTTTAAAAGGTGGTCCCAGGGGCGCCTGGGTGGCTCAGTGGGTTAAGCCGCTGCCTTCGGCTCAGGTCATGATCTCGGAGTCCTGGGATCAAGCCCCGCATCGGGCTCTCTGCTCAGCAGGGAGCCTGCTTCCTCCTCTCTCTCTGCCTGCCTCTCTGCCTGCTTGTGATCTCTCTATCAAATAAATAAATTAAAAAATCTTAAAAAAAAAAATAAAAGGTGGTCCCAATTTATTACTTTTTTCAAATACATTTTAGAAACATACTATACTGCTTCATAACTTTGCCCATTATGTTCCTTTCACATGAAATATGGGTCCTGCTCCTAATGACAGATCAACTACTCAGCCTTTAGAACCAGATGAAATGTAGCTGTCTTTATGAAGTCAAGTACCTTCAACCTAATTTTTCATCCATATTGTACATATTTGTGCCTTTTACTTATTTGAATTAATCTCCTTGATCTTATGTTTTTCGTGCCTATAAGCTTTTTAGAAAACAGGTACCATTTGTATCCCTAAAGTAAGATAGTGCCTGATGTGAGGAATGACAAGCATTCATGTGTTTGAGCTGAACTGCACACCCTTTGTTGGCTTTTCCCACAGTCTTAACATTCATTCTTGTCAAATTCAATTGTTTTCTATTTGGCTTCTTATTTTTTATCTTAACATTTTTTAAGAGATCAAAATTGTCATTTAACACATCAGTCATGCATTCCTTTTTAGCAGTATCCTTTTAATTAATTAGCAGGCTAGTGTTCTAAGTCAATTCAATAATGAAAACACTGAAAGGGACAGGGCTTAGAAAGAAACATCTTCAGGCATTCCACTTGACCAAACCATCCTACTGATCAGATTTGCTTGCCTCCTCTGCACATGCTTCAACCAGTTATGACGGTGCACCTATCATCCATCTCAATTTCTGTATCACTTACAGAAAAATCATGAGCTGCCAAGCTACTCTAGAAACGGTATAAGCAGCAATCACCCTCCCCACTCCAAATCTGGTAGTGTTTCCAAAGTGGAACATTATTTTACAACATGATTTACTTTAAATGAGTCCCTCTCGTCCCTTCTCTTCACAGCCCCCTCCTTCCTAAAAATACTTATAAACCCTTTTTTTCTTAAATAATCTCTTTAAGAGTTTTGCTAAGTGTGACTGTCAAGTTCACTAGGTTATGCTTTATAGAAAATACCTTACTTTTTTTTCCCCAAAATTAAGAACTTTTTGTGTCCTTCGTATATTAGTTTCTGATTTTTCAAATACTGCCAACATTGGTCAGGTGTATCTCATCCTGAAGTTCTCATCTTTACTTAGGTTGGGTTTTTGTCAAGACCAAAAGATCTGAATTCATTTAAAGCATTTAAAGACTCTTATAATCTCCTTTTACTTTATCTTTCAGTTCACCTTTTTGAGAATATATTGTTTCCCAGTACGAAAATTTAAGACTGACTGAATGTAAGCTACATCAGGCCAGGGGCTTTGTTTTGTTCATCACTGTGTCCCAAAGGCTTAGCTCAGTGCTTGGCACAGGGGTGGCATCTAGTAAAGACTGGCTGAATGAATGCATGAAGGTGAAAACAAAAAGCATTTTACCAGCAACCTTAAATATCACCTTATGCTTTTCTGACACTGAACACAACTAGAAAAGTACTTTTAGGGTTTTTTTGTTGTTGTTGTTGTTGCTTTGGCTTAAGTTTTCGTCTTTCTAGATAGTGTTATTGTGTATTCACACAATTCTATCTCACCTTGGTTATAGTATCCTTTCTATCTTTCTGTACTATCAATGTGTGAACTTAGGGGAAGCTCCATGTAGCCTCTTGAGAATCTTTAGGTTCCCTTCCTTCTTGAACAGCAACATTGGTGAGATATAGAAATTGTTTTCAGAGCCTTAACATGTTGACTCTTTTCCCCTTTCAGTGTTTCAAACTGAGAGATTATACTGAATCTCTTATAGTCTTTCTTTCTGAAATTCTGTGTATCCTTCTGTGTGTGGTACTGTTCTTCTCATGGTTTGCAAATTGAATGGAAGATTACATGGTTATTTTCCTTTACCGGTCCTAAATACTTCTGCTTCCTGGTCCAAACTTTATTGGTGAGTGGAATCAACTACAGAGCTCTTTACCTTTTGGAAGGTAAGAAGGCTCACTGGATCACCAAGGCAAGTAAATAATTTCAGTGTTCTCCCTTTTACCAGAAATAAGAATTCTAGTAATTATCTGTATAGCTGAAGCTGCACTTTGTAACTATCTTGCTCTGGCCTGGTTTGATAATCTGTAATCTGACTTCTCCAGGTCTTATCAAAATGTAATTTTAAAGAGATCTTATATTTTATACTAATTAAATAGAGATAAAGCATTAGTAGCTTTGACACATAATTCTTTTACCTGCGTCCATTAATGCTAAACTTCCACCACATGCAGATGCCATTGAAGATGATCCTATTGAAACAAAAAAATACTTGTTTATAATATACTGATTTTTTTAAATGTAGAAAACTGTTACTATTGGTTATTTCCTTATAAATATTCAGTATTCTTTCCTTCTTTCTTTTTAAAAGAAATTAAGGCAAGCTCTGTTAAACCACAAACTATAGGGCTACACAGTCCAATATGATAGCCATTAGGTACATGTAGCTACTAAATTTAAATTAATTTAAATAAATTCAGTTCCTCCGCTGTATAGTATGGAAATAATTTCCATCATCATAGAAAGTTTTATAGGACAGCAGTGCTACAGATTCTAAGAAACCTCCCAGAAAAACCACCATGCCTCTTCTGTTGCTTAATCAGAAGGCAGTTAAAGATATAGGCTCTGGCTCTCTCACTGGACCCTAAGTTATAGCCTAGTTACACCCTGTAAAGAACAGAAAGTCTCTAGCTTAAATTCAGAGGGTTTTTTTTGTTGTTGTTTTTAAGTATCTGTGACCATCACTGTGACCTTTCTGTCTTTAATGGCCGTACTTTGCCTTGACGTGGGTACTTAATGTTAATTTAAATTTGATCTTTTAAAATATATTTTTAAAAGATTTTATTTGAGAGAGAGAGAGTGCACAAGCAGAGGGAATGGCAGGTAGAGAGAGAAGCAGGCTCCCCGCTGAGCAAGGAACCTGAAGCAGCACTTGATCCCAGGACCCTGGGATCATGACCTGAGCTGAAGGTAGATGCTTAACCGACTGAGCCACCCAGGCATGCTAAATTTGATCTCTCAGCCTAGCCGCTCTCTCTGTGCTGCCTGCTTATATTTGTGATACTTGATAGGTGTCCCCTCCCTGCTTAATGGATCAGTCTCTTTTGTCCTTTTCTCTCTGGAAATTGGCCTTGCTCTATGGTTTGTTTGTAAAAACAAATAACCCCTACTGGATCTGTTATAAAAGATACATAAAGAGAAATATTTGTTTTATATTGCTTTCAAAACATCTCATTAGCTAAGAACAGCGATTTAGACAGTCTATGATTAACTAAACACATTTTTCTTTTGTCATAGAGTTGGGCACTGTGGTAATAAGCACAATGTAACATAAGTTATGAAAAGACTATAATAGGGAATTCTGGTCTCTTTGACTAGAGGAAAAATTTTTTTAATATCCTACCATTTGACTCTAGGACTTCAGATGTTACTCTTATTGTGAAAGGAAAATCCTTGGGGATAACAGGATACAAAGCTTTCTCAGCAAGAGCACCTGAATTAGAATAGAAAATAATAAGCATAAATGTACTAAGTCCCTATAAGAATACCATGTAAGTTTATAGATTTGTACTCACCATGCCCAAGTTCTCTTCTATTCACCCCAGTTACTTTGCCAATTTCATTAGTGGCATAAGGAGGAAACTTAAAAACAAACAAAACAGATACATAAACAGCTGACATGGAAAGACCCAAGATATAGTATCAATATAATAAAAGAAGTTACAAAATAGTAGAATCCCATTTTTTTTAAAGTTCATTTATGTACACAGAAAATGTGTATCTGAAATTTACATCAAATTACTCAACATAGCTTTTTCTAATGTGTATTTGAACCAGAGTGGGAAATGGATAGTTATGGGGATTCACAACATAAGTTTCTATTATGTTTAAATTATTAACACTGATGAAGTATTATATTTTTATAATAAGAAAAATATATACAAATTTAAAAAGAAATGCTCATTAATGAAACAGATCTTTTCCAGTAAGGGTTTTCTTTTAGTCAGAGGTTGCAAACTATTTTATTTGACCAATATAGTGTCTCAAAGGAATATGACTTAGTTGCAATCACTTAAAATACTGGGAAATACCCCATAAAATCTTGGAATTCCAATTTAACAAATATTTTTAAAAAGGAATACATGAATCTTCAAGCATCTGGATCTAGCAGTCAATTTTCAGGACTGCAGTCAGTTTTTAGGAGATAGAAAGACAGAGAAACTTGCTGGGTTGCATCATGAGTGTGTAATCAGCAATACCCAGACTGCAGGGACCTCTACAGGTAAATGGCTCTGGGACTTCAACAGACAGACTGAAAAGAAAAGAACATGTTGGAGAAGAAACTATAGATTAACAGAGACTTACAGAAATACCAAATTAAAAAAAAAAATGGACAAGATTACAGTATACAGATGTATACCAGAAATGCAAGAAGTAATTACTATAAAATTTAGGAGAGTAGTTACTTTCAGGGAAAGAAGGGTGTTGAGACTAGGATGAAAAGCATAGAGGGGCTTCAGGGGTGACTGGGAACATTTCTATTCTCTGATTTCAGTGGTGGTTATAAGATTCTCTGCCTTATAAAAACTCATTATGCCATCCTTTGTTTTATATCATTTTCAGTATCTGTGTTTTATTTTACAATAAGTTTTTAAAAAAGGAAATGAGGTAGCAGTAACAGCCCATATCCTTTTACTGCCCCTCTCTTCACTTCTGTTGCCAGTCATCATCTAGAGGTGCATTTTTCACAGCTGCCCTTTTTATTATTAATTTTTATTTTTTTTAAAGACTTCATTTACTTATATGACACAGAAAGAAGAGAACAAGCACAAGCGAGAGGAGCAGCAGGCAGAGGAAGAGGGAGAAGCAGGCTCCCCACTGAGCAAGGAGCCCAATGTGGGGCTTGTTCCCAGAACCCCAGGATCATGGCCCAAGCTGAAGGCAGACACTAAACTGACTGGGCTACCCAGGTACACCCACAGCTGCCCATTTTAAAGACTGCCATCCATGTGCTGTGCAGCTCATGGCAAAGGATATGCTTTACTCAATTATAATTCCTTTCTGGCCTCTGCAGCATCTGAGTATATTAAGAACAGGATATTTATAACAGACGCAAATCTGTGAAAATCTCCAGGTTTCTGTATATTCTCTATTAATCATAGTATGCTCAAAAAAATTGAGATGTTGGGATTCTGGGCAGCCAACAACAGTCACTCAAAAGTGAAGTGACTTACTGCTTTTACACTAGCTTTCCAGCAAATATGCTCCAAATACTAAAAGTGCTAAATATATCTAATGTACCTTAGGACTTAGTTGTATATCAAGTCAATCACGAACTCTTAATAGTTTCACATAAAGTAATTTACTATTAAATATCTCAGAGTTCTTTTACTACTAATCAACTGAGTAAAAATATGAACATTTAAATGAACTAAAGGGAGGAGGTGATTTGTCATCTGAGGCACTGAAAAGCCCCACTTTTGTTTGATACCGAGGAATGGGTACAATGTTTTCTTGATTAAAATAAAATTGTCTACTATAATTTAACTTTTATGTATGACTCAGAACATGAAGTTACTGACTGAAAACTATGACTTATTTCTCTAAATTCCCTTCTACATGCAATAAAAGAACATGCCCAAATCCACCTTAACAGATATATAAAATCAGCATAGTAAAATGTTAATAGTAGAACCTAAGCAGTGAGCATATGGGTATTCACTCTAAATTTCTTTCAACTTTGCTATATCCTGAAAATTTTTCATAAAATATTAGGGATAAAATTCACCTTACCTCATAGTGCAGCATGAAATTTTTATCTTTTATTCCACTACAAACAAAAAGCATAATATTAAAAACATCATATAAATACAAAAAAAAGCATAATATTAAAAACATCATATAAATACAAAAAAATAACTTCAGTAAGCAACTAAAAAGATTTAAGGGAATTTAAAAAATAATTATGTATTAAAGAGAGTTGGTCTGAAATTGAAACCAGAATCGGAAGGATGAATGTCAGAGACAGTATTTTTTTCTGGGGTTTTATGAATGAATTTTACAAAGATTTAGGAAAACAATTTTGCTTCAAATAGAAACACTTAAATATTCTATTTGTATACTAAGACAGTAGACATTTACTTTTAAGCATTAGTAACTGCTGAGAGAATCTTAAATTTTATAAATACATTAAATCTCAGAATTATGATCTTTCTCCAATCAGTATGTGAAATGAACATCAGTAACTGAAATGATATAGGGGAGAGGAGGAGATCAGACAGGCAAAGATTTTTCCAGGGTTTGAAATGAGAAATGTTATGAGTATATCTAGAACAATGAGGAAAATAAGGATGAGAAGAAATACAATTCCTGGAAGCAGGAAACCAGATTTATCTACAACTGAGGAAAAGACTGACATATTCAGGGTCTTAGCACAGTGTCCCCATCGAGTGGGTGTATTACAAAAGGTACCTCTCTGTGCAAAGGCTTGAAAAGTCCTGGGTTAGGGCTAAATCTGCATAACCATAAACCACAGTCTGAGGAAGAGAAATCTAAAAACCTACAGAAGACTAAAGCAATAACAGATTTGAGGGGCTAAAGAGGAGGATATGGATCATTAGTGCAGCACCTCCATTTTACAAGATGAAGAAACCAAAGGCCAACATGGCTGACTGATATGTGCCCTCTCATTTACACAGGTTACAGACCTAAGACTAGAATGTAAAGAGGTACCCTGGCCAAGTCAGTGCTCTTTCTTATGAAGCCGTGTTGCCTTTTAGAAAAGAAAGGAGTCAATGTGAAGAAGGGCAGGGCAACCAAGTTTGGGCTCAGATGGGAATTTAAAATAAAAAGTTTAACAGCTCCCCCAAAAGGATTATGATTACAGTAACAATCTCGCCTATACACACAGATATATTGTCAATTCTGTCAGCTATGTGAAAAACAATTACTGATGCCATCCTCAAGATACTGGGGGTTATCCTCATCAGTTGAGCAGTAGGAAGAGGGAGGCAGAGTCTCATGATCTTCTGAGACCCTTACCAAGGGAAAGGGAAGCAAAAGTAGGCACTGAGCAAAGAACTGTGCCTGGCATAGTAGCGCTGGTGAGGACTGTAACATAGGATTCTCATCATCTGAAATTGATGAACAAGATTTTACTGCTGACTCTTTAGGAACAGAGGAGGAGAGCCAAGTATTTCTGAACATAAATTTCAATGTGGCTTGGGATTAAATAAGGCTTTCTTTTTTTTTTTTTTTTTTTAACTTACTAACAGCCTCCAGATTCTTTTAAGCAACTGAGACTCTTTCTTATGTATTTGCTCTCTTTCTTTATAACAAAAAAACCTATCCATATCTGTCCTGAGGTTCTAGAGACAGAGACTAAACTGAATGTACCCATGTTAAAAATACCCTATAAACAGAAAAATAAAGTAGAGGTAATAGGTTTAAAAAAGTAATAATAATAATATACTACTTGAGCTTTAATTATATACTGGAACATTGTAACTTACTTTAAAACATATCAAACATATGTTTTAGGACATACCAACACACTTTAAAACTTACCAAAAAACATAACTTACTTTATGGCTGTTATAATTCGATCTGACTTCAAACTAGATTCTAATGAATCAAATGTAACAGTACAAAGCACCTAAAATCGGAAGAAAAAACCTGTCAGGTTTTAATTTACTAACAATGAGGAGGAAAACTAAAAACATTTCAAGAACCCAATTAGCTATTAGAGAAATGGGATAAATAAATTCTATACAAAACTTGCCATGCTAGAGTAAACATTTATTCATTCTATAAATATGAGAGCTATGTGGAAATCTCAATAACCCAAAGGTCTAACATCGTAGACTACTATGTAAAGAACTATACTAAGTACTGAGGGAGGACAGGAAGAGGATGGTATGTTTGTAAAACCTGGCTATAAAGGAAGCCTCAATAAAGGTCTAGCTAGGAGGGAAAAATAAGATGGGATCAGAGAGGGAGACAAACCATAAGAGACTCTTAAATATAGGAAGCCAACTGAGGGTTGCCGGAAGTGGGGAATGAGCAGGGTGAAGAGGTAACTAGGTGATGGGCATTAAGAAGGGCATGTGATGTAATGAGCACTGGGTGTTATATGCAACTGATATATCACTGAATTCTACCTCTGAAACTAATAATACACTAAATATTAATTAACTGAATTTAAATAAAAGAAAATTTTAAAAAATAAACAAGTAAAGGTCCAGCCTATAAAACTGCCTACACACACAAAAAAAGTCCAGTCTTCTTTGGAGGAACATAATGTAATCCAAACTCATCAATGCATCAATCAAAACATTCAGGATACAACCAACAGAAAAATAGGAAATGGTACCCATTCTCAAGAGGAAAGATAATGAGTAGTTTGCCCTGAGCTAATTCAGATGTTGGATTAACAGAAAAGGATTTTTAATAGCTCTTATAATTATACTCAAAGATATAAAGAAAAACAAATGGAAATTCTAAAATTGAAAGATACATTATCTTATGTATCTTGACAGAAGCCAATGAATATGGAGGATAACAGAAATTGCCAAATCTAAAGAACAAAGAAGGGGTGTGGGGTGGGGTAGGGAAAAACATACCCTCAGTGACCTGTGGGACCATTTCAAAAGGACTAATATATATACTTACAATCCCATGAGGAGAGATAAGAGAATAAGGTAGAAAAGATATTTGAAGAAATTATAGCTGAAATCCCTAAAGTTTGATGAAAGACACAAATTTACAGATTCAAGCTCAGGAAATTTAGTATGATAAATACAAAGAAAACTACCTTTTCACAGTTATATTGTTGAAAACCAAAACAGAAAGAAAATCTGGAAAGCACCCAGATGAAGACAATAAATAGTATACAGGGAACAAGGATTTGAATGCATCCTGACTTTTTATTAGGAAAAAAATAAAAAATAAAAAAAGGTAGAACAGGGGCGCCTGAGTGGCTCAGTGGGTTAAAGCCTCTGCCTTCTGCTCAGGTCATGATCCCGGGGTCCTGGGATCGAGCCCCGCATCAGGGTCTCTGCTCGGCAGGGAGCCTGCTTCCTCCTCTCTCTCTGCCTGCCTCTCTGCCTACTTCTGATCTCTCTCTGTGTCAAATAAATAAATAAAATCTTAAAAAAAAAAAAAAAGGTAGAACATTCTTTTAAGTGCTAAAAGAAAAAAGCATTAGCCCAGAATCTAAATCTTGCAAAATACATTCTTTGTACATAAAGGCAAAATAAAGATATCTTCAGATAAATGAAATGTGAGAATTTGTTGTCAGAAGGTCCACAGGACAACAGTAAAGAAAGTCTTATCAGATTGAAGGAAACAATACTAGATGGACATTTGGATCTTCGGGAAGAAATACAAAGCATCAGGAATTATAAATACATAGGTCAATAAAAAAAGACAATCTTTTCCCTCCTAACTTCTGAAAATGAATGATTATTTAAACTACAAGTTATAATACTGCCTTGTAGAGTTTATAATATGTAGATGTAACTTATAAAAAGACAATTACAGCACAATGTGTGATGTAGTACTAAGAAGTTAAGGCTATACACTATATTCTCTATTGTAACCACTAAAAAAATAATGCAAAGTTACAGCTAGAAAACAGAGACATATTAAAATGGAATTTAAAAAAATGTCCAGTTAATTCAAAAAGAAGGCAAAATAGAAAAATTAAAAATACGGGGCAAACAAAAATAATGAAATGACAGGCTAAATTTAATCACATCAGTAACTGAGTTGATCATTAATGGACTAAACACTCTTAAAAGGCTGAGATTGTCAGAAGGGCTAACAGAAGTATGCAGGCTATCTTAATGGAGTTATTTTAAAAAACTTATTAAGGGGCGATTAGGTGGCTCAGTGGGTTAAAGCCTCTGCCTTCAGCTCAGGTCATGATCCCAGGGTTCTGGGATTGAGCACCACATTGGACTCTCTCTGCTACGTGGGGAGCCTGCTTCCTTCTCTCTCTCTGCCTGCCTCTGCCTACTTGTGATGTCTGCCTGTCAAATAAATAAATAAAATCTTAAAAAAAAATTATTAAAGGCATAAAAGAAAACTTGAATTAAGAGTGAGACTATTTATTGAAAAGACTGTGATTTAAATTGTAAAAATATAATTTCTCTCGCAATTTATAAGTTCAATGCAATACCAATAAAAAGAAAGATTTTTTTTTTATAACTTGATTCTAAAATTCAAATGAAGGAACAAATGTACCAGAACAGCTAAGACAATTTTGAGAGGCAGGGAAGAATAAAAAGGGAAGATATACTTCTCGCCTATTAATATATACCTGCAAATTATAGTAGCTAAAACAGTGTGACACTGGCCTAGGAAATTCACAGAATGATGGAAAAGAATATAGTCCAAAATGTATTTATAAACTTTGAATATAGATAAATTGATATTACAAGTTAACAGAAAAAATGAATTATTAGTAAATGTGTTGTAAACGTGGCTTACTCTGGAGGTTCCCATCTCATACCATACCTAAGAGTCTAAATGCCAAAATGCCAAAACAGATTAATGATTTAATTTGATAGCTACTACTAGAAAATTAATAAAAAAAAGTAGGTGCCTAATTTTGTGACTTTGGGGGTAAGGAAAGATTTCTTAAATAAGACTTTATTTATTTATTTATTTTAAAAAAGATTTTATTTATTTATTTGACAGAGAGAGATCACAAGTAGGCAGAGAGGCAGGCAGAGAGAGAGGAAGGGAAGCAGACTCCCCGTTGAGCAGAGAGCCCGATGTGGGACTCGATCCCAGGACCTGAGCCAAAGGCAGCGGCCTAACCCACTGAGCCACCCAGGCGCCCTTAAATAAGACTTTAAAAACACAAATCACAAAATAAAAAAGGGAAGCATTAACAACATCAAAACTAAAGATTTCAGGTTCACTCTAGACAAAGAGTAGGTTACCACAAGCCAAGTTAAAAGGCTTATGATAAAGAGGGAGATAATATATTCAAATTCTGGTTCCTGAAAAGGATTAATGTTTAAAACACATTAAAAAAATCACTTAAAAATAGGAAGAAAAAAGGGTAACAACAAGATTAATTCACAAAAGAGCAAACCTGAACCAGGGCCATCATATTGCTCAAGTTTTATGTGGTAAGAGAGCCCTGAAAGGTGTGCAGCCTCCAGGGTATGATTTATACAGTGATGACATTGACTTTTTATGATATAGAGAGATCCTCAGCTGCACAGGGAAATACAAACGAAAGCAAGGAATACCAGTTGGTACCAATTTGACTGGCAAACTTAAAGTAGTGATTAATAATGAGAAAAAGGAGGAGGTATAAAGCAAATACCATACAAAAAACAATGGATATGCATATATGTTAAATACAAGAGCACAGGTGCTAATATAAGGGAAAAAAATAGGACTGAGGTATAGGCTAAATAAAGAAAACAAATGAGGGCCCCGAAAAGACCAAAAATAAACAATATGCTAAAAACTAAAGAGTGTATGAGTTACTCAATTTTGTGCATCAAGATTAAAAGAAAAATACCGTATATGATAAAGATACTAGGTAATTCTAGAAAATGCAAAGCAATTTATAGTGACAAAAGCAGATCAACAGTTGCCTAAGGAAGGGGAGGGGAGCAGGGAAGAAGGGATTATAGAGAGGCAGGAAGAACCTTTTGGGGGTGACTGATATGTTCATTGACTTTGGTGACAGTTTCCCAGTTGTATACACGTGAAAACCTATTAAACATACACTTTAAATATGTGCATTTTCTTGGATGGCAATTATACCTCAAAAAAAGCTGTTAAAAATATTTTTAAAAAACCAGGTATTAACAAATTCCATATGATAAAAATCTATACTGTCTACATAATGTACTTCTATTAGATGTAATTAAGCAACCTGGAATCAGCAAATAATTACAGCATTATATATATATTACCTGTGTTTGTCCCCTCTGAAATAATGCTGATCCATGAAGAATTTTAAACATATCTACCTCACAATTTATATTCCGAAGTGAAGTCAAATCTCGACCATCGCACCTATAGTAATAAAGGAAAAAAGTATGTAAAGCGGTGTTCAGAATCAGAAATATCACCTATTATTTCTTATTCCTACGAAGGAGTGCTCAACTCCAGTTGTGTAACACATCACCTGAGGAATTTGAGAACTTTAAAAAATAATACAGATACCTGATCCCCACCCTAAATCCCACTGAATCACAATCTCAGATTGTGACCCATTCACTTCTACTGTTAAAGAAGTTCTGCAAGGCAATTCTGATGTGCATTCAGGGTTGTGAACCACTGCTCTACACACAAGTCCCACAGATAAACAGTCAGACACATCCACACATTCTTCAACACCCATTTATGAAATACCCAAATTCTTTAATGTTCACTTAAAAAAATCATTTCCTTGCTTTGAGCAAGTTGCCACTTTCAAGATAACTTACAGAGGCACATACTTCAATTCCATCAAAAAAGGATATATTTACCTTTTGTATTCATTCAAAATAATACTTCTAAAAACCTCCTTTGCAACAACATTGAAGGATTCTATTATTTCAAATGTATCAGCCTCTGGAAATTTTTCTACAGAAAGAAAGACAAACCAAAACAAAGGTTTTCTCTTTTTAGAAGACACGATTTCTCTTCAATTCATAGTATCAAATCAGTTAATTATGGTAGTAAACCAAGGGAGTTGATGCTGAACTATTTAGTCTTCAAGCAAACAAAGCATACAAATCAAATATTCTCAAGTAGGAAAGACACAAGTATTATACCTCAAACATATTGTTATTGAGAACTTAATTTGTTTTCTACCAGAACAACAGAGCTTTGTTATTAGCTCTCTATTGTATTATGTTACTAACAAATCCAGCCATATTATTGAAAGGTCTGAGTGACACTTTTAAGATTAAAAGTAATCACCTTCAATGTTTTGCCTTAGGAACTTTTCTCTTAGTCTGCAAATAGAGAAATAATTTGCTTTGTATGTTACAAGTCCCTACTGTTGCCTTTTTAGTTAACATTTATTAGTTTCTTTCAGGACCCATGTGCTATACATGTTTCTATTTTAATGCCTTTAATCTTTGTAACAACTTACGAGGTATATTTTATTATTACCACCATTCTAAAGAAGAAAAAAAAGGCTTAACAAAGTAAATTGCCTGAGATCATACAGGCAGTGACAGGTAGAACTGTGACCTGAATACAGGTCTGTCTGCCTGTCTAGGCTTATGTTTTTAAATGTTAAGCTACTTTATCAACTGATTAATACCAAGCCTTAAGCACTGTTCTCTCAAGCATTTGGTTTATTAAATATAACTTTCACCAGGACATAAAAAATAGACAGAGATATATATATTAAGAAATGTATCTTTGTTAGTCAGGAATAATTTTTAAGTATTACACTTTAAATGTCATGCTTGGTACACATTTAGTTTGTGACTGATATTTACATAATAAAATCCTTTGCTTAGTAATTCCTAGAGAGCTAAATTCTCTAAGATCTAATTTTACAATTCCACAACAACATCAGTTAACGTTTTTTGAATACTTGGTTATGTGGCAGGTACAAATGCAGATGACTTACCTATTTAAAGTAAACCAGATATTATCATAATTATTACCATAATACCATAAACCAGGTATTATCAGTATTACAATTTCACAGATTAAGAACTCAAGAATTTTAGAGTATTTTTCAGATTTTCAAATGACATGATACAAAGTTTCCCATCATAGAGTGTAAGAACCTGATCCAGAAAAGATTGGGAATATTTCACATTCAACGTTTTACTGGTGCCCTCTCTATCAGGTACAGTGATGACCACATTCACAGAAGTTCAAGATTTTATTTATTTGTTTAAGAGAGAGAGAAAGAGCAAATACACATGCATATGAGCAGGGGGTGGGGCGGTAGAAGGAGAGGTAGAGAGAGAATCTCAAGCGGATGTTGTGCCGAGTCCCACGTGGGGCTTGACCTCATGATTCTGAGATCATAACTTAAACTGAAATTAAAAGTCAGATACTTAACTGACTGAACCACACAGGTCCCCTCATAGAAAATTTTTTTTTATTTTTCAGAGAGAGCGAGCGCACACACACAAGCAGGGAGAGCAGCAGGCAAAGGGAGAAGGAGACTTCCCACTGAGCAGGGAGCCTGATGTGGGAGTCTCTCTCAAGGCCCTGGATCATGACCTGAGCTGAAGGCAGATGCCTAACTGACTGAACCACCCAGGTGTCCCTCATAGCAGTTAATTTAACAGTAACCTTGGGATGCATCATTATTTACCGAAGATGAAACTAAGGAACAAGGAAATAACTGATTCTCTGAGGTTAATAAAGCAAAGTTTACCTTTTAGTTGTTCCTCTGTATCCAATCTTATCTTGTTAACAGCTTCGTCTCTGGAAATCTAAAAGAGAGGGGAGGTTCAGTATACATGGAAATATATAACATTTCTATTTTTACATTTAACAATTAACATCGTTATGTTGTTAATTGCTAACAATTACATTGTTACAATTAACACACGTAATAGTACTCAGATTTCTCTACTGGTAGTATTCTTTCAAAGATTAGAGCTAGTTATTGATTTGTAAGAAATATTACCTATTTAATTCATTCAAATATATTTACACACTTCCCTAAAACTTGCATTAATCAACAAAAGGAGAATGGAGAAGCAAATAACTACACTTTTACTTAGCTTTCTGTTTAGAGATTTTTAATAAAAATTCATAAATCAGATTATGTGAATTATGACAAAAAAGAATTCCCAGAACAATTATATAAGACAAAATTCAAAAATACCTACTTTATCGTGTTTATAATCAGTGAAAACTGCATAGAGTCTTTCCATGGAGAGTCTATTTTAAGCACAAAATAAATGTCAGCATAATAGTTCTTATGTTAATAGTATAACAATACTATTATGAACAAAACTGCAATACTTAATAGTAAGCTAAAATATTTAATAAGCATTTCATAAAGAATTTTTAAAAATGTATTTATTGTTCTTTAGCACAGCTAATCTGTTTACTATTTATAATACAATATACCAAATTTCTTTCTCCTCATCTGTCAGGTAAATCACTCACAGGTACTATGCCCTTCCTTCTTAATTGTTCAATTTATTTCACCTTAGATTTTTCTTACATACAAACTTTCTCTCCCCACTTTTTTAACTTCTTGCTTTTTTCTATTCTCTCCACTTTGGCTGTTATTGCAGGCAACTGTTTTGTTGGGGACAATTTACATCTCTTTAGTCTCTGACTGACTGATGGCTGTTAAGGCTGATACCAAGGGAAATATTAAGTTTTTCAATTTATTTGAAATAAAATGAAATACTCTCTGGTAATTTCATTCATACTTACTGAGTGCCTGCCTATGAGCTGGCACTGTTTTAAGCACTGGGCATAATGAGGTGGTTATACTTGATTTCTTTTCAAGAACCTCAACAGTTTCCTTAGATATTCAAATATCTTATGATTTATTCTTTTTCCTTGTTTGACATAGATATGCAGATTATCTGAATCTTTTTTTTTTTTTTTTTTTTTTTTTTTTTTTTTTAAAGATTTTTTATTTATTTATTTGTCAGAGAGAGAGAGCACAGGCAGACAGAGTGGCAGGCAGAGGCAGAGGGAGAAGCAGGCTCCCTGCTGAGCAGGGAGCCCGATGTGGGACTCGATCCCAGGACGCTGGGATCACGACCTGAGCCGAAGGCAGCCGCTTAACCAACTGAGCCACCCAGGCGTCCCAGATTATCTGAATCTTAACCAGTCAACTCCCTCCCCTTTTCATTTGAGACTTAAACTTAGGCGCTTGAAGTGAGAACTGGCTTACCCTTTCTAAAGCATTAGATTGGCATTTATGGCGCTCACTTTGAAAATAGAAGGATGCCATATAAGAAGTAATGCATGCTTGCTTCCATGGGAAGTTTTTAGGCTTACGATTAAATTAAATCTGGTAATGACTTCAAATTTTCTTTTGTACAGATATTCTTACTTATGAGTGTATTCCACAATCTCTGGTGAAGGGGTAAATAACTTCTGAGGTGTCCTCTTGGTAACACCAATTTCTTTTACCAATTGCTGGATGCCCTGAATTATTTGTTGGGTATATTTTACCCCTACTTTAATAGCATGGCAGAAGTCCTGTTGTAAAATGTTCTCCGCAGAGGCTTCCATCATCACTAAAGGGAGGAAAAAAAAGATTGCCATTGAATCTTTTACCAGTATAGCATTTTTAAGCACCTTGACACAACATAAACACTATAGATCAGTTTTGCTTATTAATGGTATATCAACCGTTTTAATTTCTTTCCTTCGAATCAGCATCCTTCCAAAATGTAAACAGCAGTAAATGAATAAAGAAACCTTAATACTTGAAATTAGGCTTATAGCTTTCTTCAATTTAGTAAAGGATTTCTCATAAAAAAATGAAACAAAATAAACTATGCATACTTATTTATTAAATAAGTTTTGAGATATAATTCAAATACCATAAAAAGCATACAGCTGCATTTATTTTTAATAAGTACTTAAAATGAAATTTAAAAATATCAATAAAGTAGGAATCCAGTGAATTTTTTTTTAAAGATTTTATTTTTATTTATTTGTCAGAGAGAAAGAGAGCAAAGGCAGGCAGAGTGGCAGGCAGAGGCAGAGAGAGAAGCAGGCGCCCTACCTAGCAAGGAGCCTGATGTGGGACTCAATCCTAGGGCGCTGGGATCATGACCCAAGCCAAAGGCAGCCGCTTAATCGACTGAGTCACCCAGGCATCCCAAATGTTTTCTGTTTAACAATTATTTGATGTGACCTCCTACTCAATTCTCTCATTGTCACTTGTCTAATGCTTGCACAGGTGGGGGGAAATCTTTTGCAGTGATACTGTGTCAAGTAAGCCAACTAGAGGACTGTTGCTACTCCCATAAAAAAGCTGCTTTTATGGTTTTGTGATAGTAAAACTCCTGTGTAAAGGAGGGAAGCGCCAAGTAGCACTTCTGGCTCCCAGTATCACTTCCAGTAACATCTGCTATTCAGGTTTGGCTTTGGTTTCTGCCAGGCCGCTAGATTCCTGCCTCCTCATGTGTCATTTTTGGCCCTTCTCAATTTGTACAGTTAAACATCATGCAATGCACAGATAAGATGGTAACTATCATATTTAATATTAAAACCACATCATGTTGTCATTAAGATTTATTATTATCTAATCATCACTTGTAAAGCTTTTAGGTCTAACCTAGAATGAAAAAAAATCTTTTGTGCTTTGTATTTCATATTGGAATTCCAACAGTCAGTTGAAGCTGACCTGTGAAACAAAAACAAAAGATCTAACATTTGTGTCATGGAGTTCCAGAAAGAGAGGATAAAGATGGCAGGCTGAAAAGTCCTGGAAAAATAATAGCTGAAAACTCTACAAATTTGGCAGAGACATAAACGCTCAGATTCAAGAAGCTGAGTAAACCCCAAACAGGGTAACCCAAGGAGATACATATCCTAATTAAACTTTGGAAAACCAAAGACAAAAAGATCTTGAAGCCAGCCAGAGAAAAGTACCACCTCAGCAATATGGGAAAAGCAATTAAAATAATAGATTTATCATTTGAAACCATGGAGGTTGGAAGGGACTGGCATATTATATTTTAGGTGTTGAAAGAAAAGAACTGTTGATCCAAAATCCTATGCCCAGTAAAAATATTTATGGAATAAAGGAATGAAGGAATATATATTTAGGAATGAATTGAGACTCTTAGATAATTAAGAAAATTTGTCACTGGCAGACCTACCCTAAAAGAATGGCTCAAGGAAGTTCTCTAAACAGAAAAAATAAAAAGAGAAACCATGGACTATCAGGAAGGAAACGTACTGCTAAGCAAAAATGTGGGTAAATACAATATGCTTTCCATCTCCTCTTGAGTTTTCTAAATTATGTTTGATGGCTGAAGCAAAAGCAAAAACTATAACTTGGCCTATTGTGGTTCTAAATGTAGAGGAATATTGAAATGATTTTATTACAAATGGAGGAGGGTAAGGCAAGGTCAGGTTTCAGTACTTCATTTGAGGTGTAAAGCAGCTTTTCTGACACAATGATACCGCAATTATACTTATATTTTTCTTCTTATCAGTATTCCCATGACATCCTCCCTCACTTTTTGCAGAATTAAACTGGAGATTTTTAAAAATGCATTTGATGTATGCCTCAACAAGCTGATTTAAAAGAAAATATGAAAGAAATGATATGGTAAAGAAATCAATATTCCTTAAACTTTGTTTTCACTAATTAAACTTCAAAGCAATTCATTTTTGAAAATACTTTAGAAGGAAATAACTTAGTTTTTTTTATCTATAGATCTGTGCTATCCAATTTGGCAATTACTAGCTCCATACGGTTATTTGCATTTAGATAAAATTGTATAAAATTAAAAATTCAGTTCCTTGGCTACTCTAGCCACATTTCAAGTACACAGTAGCCACATATTCACAAATAAAACATTTACTTCATTGCAGAGTTTTACTGGACAGCATTGCCATGTAGACTAAAAATTTACACAAAAAAGTGCTGTCTAAATGATTGCTGTTAACCATTTTCAGTAGTTGAAGATTAAAGATTTTTTTTTTTTAAAGATTCTATTTATTTATTTAACAAACAGAGATCACAAGTAGGCAGAGAGGCAGGGAGAGAGAGATGGGGGGCAAGCAGGCTCCCCGCTGAGCAGAAAGCCCAACGTGGGGCTCAATCCCAGGGCCCTGGGACCATGACCTGAGCTAAAGGCAGAGGCCTTAACCCACAGAACCACCCAGGTACCCCTAAAGATTTTTGAGATTAGTTGAAAACTGTGAATTCTAGATACAAATTTCTTCTTTCTCTCTTTTTTTTTTTTTTAATTTGACAGACAGATCACAAGTAGGCAGAGAGGCAGGCAGAGAGAGAGAGAGGAGGAGGAGGCAGGCTCCCTGCTGAGCAGAGAGCCCGATGCGGGACTCGATCCCAGGACTCTGGGATCACGACCCGAGCCGAAGGCAGAGGCTTCAACCACTGAGCCACCCAGGCGCCCGATACAAATTTCTTCTTAAAAATAGTTACTGGTTTATTTTTTCCTAAATTATATCCTAGCATACATAGAAAGATGAGTGATATTAAGTGTACCAGTTGAAAGCAAGCAGAATGTGCAGAATGGTGCTGAAGTCATCTAGCAGCCAACTGCATGAAGAAATTGTTCTTTAGGTCTTATTCCAAAGATTTGTTGATTACTAAATATTGTAATAATGGAATGGCAGCAATTACTTTTTTGTATTTTTCTATCCCAGAAGTTCCATGGTGATGGTATTGGACTTGGGCCCAATATTAAGTTTGACACATGAACATGAAGTCAAAACAACCTTCTGATGCTTTATGCAGTCTCTAGAGTCTAACTCATCCATCTAGAGAGCAAGAGGTAAGAAGGGCAAGCTAGAAGTTGCTTATGGGGTTTTTACAGCATGCCACAGTTGCAACAAAGATCTTCAGTGCATTCCTCCCACATCCCCATAAAATTAGAGGGCTTCAAAGTCTAAGGCAGGTAGAGGCTATTTATTTATGGCCATTCAGAAGCAAGTTTATTTCTGTGTCTTCATGATAAGAGCAGGTATTAACAGTATGCCTATTAGGTACTAGGTATTATGCTTGGCACTTTACAAACCCTGACTCTAATCTTCACAACAACCCTGTAAAGTAGCCAAATCAATTTACTAAGTGAAAGTAATGAACACTACAACTTTAAGCAAAAATAAATTTCACATGCAGACCAAGTAAACTTGAGACAGTGAACCAGTACTCTGCTCAAGGCCCTTTCTGGGATGCTCAAATATGTTAAGGGTCATCTGTTATTCATGACTTCCCCAAATCTTTGGAATGTTCTCTCCATATTGTGATAGCCTACCACAGTAAGAATCTCATCTTCTGGAGCTAGAATCCAACAATCATTTCCTTGTTTCTCCAGTAATTAAGATTACAATCATGTGTTATAGTTGTTCTGTCTGGTGTGATGTAAGTGAAAGTGAAAATTGCTATGTGAGGTCTTTAGTAAAGCACCTTGAAAGGGAAGATGACTTACTTAGGTGGCATACACCTTTTAGTTACTCCCCTCCTTTTTTTTCCCTCTAGCCTATAGATCAGGTTAAGTTGGCCAGAGCTCCAAAACCAAGTTCATAAGCATGAAGTTGAAGGCCACACATTGAGGATAGCAGAGCAGAAAGCTGGAAGGAATCTAGATTTCTTAAGGTATCATGGAGCCAGGGGCACCTAGATGGCTCAGTTGGTTAAGCGGACAACTGATGATTTTAGCCCAAGTCACGATCTTAGGCTCATGAGATCAAGCCCCTGGACGGCTCCCCACTCAGTATGAAGTCCGCTTGAGATTCCTTCTGCACCTCCCCACGCTGGCCCATGCATGCACACGCGTGTGTGTAGTCTGTAATAAATACCTTTACTGGGGCACCTGGGTGGCTCAGTCATTAAGCATCTGCCTTTGGCTTCAGGTCATCATCCCAGGGTCCTGGGATTGAGCCCCGCATCAGGCTCCCTGTTCAGAAGGAAGCCTGCTTCTCCCTCTCCCCACTTCCCCTGCTTGTGTTCCCTCTTTCACTGTCTCTAATAAATAAATAAAATCTTTAAAAAATAATAATATCTTTACAAAAAAAAAGGTATCATGGCCCCCCTGTTATTTACTTTAGCAACACGAACCCTAATTAATATGTAGATAATGTACAACTCCTCTTATATATGTTTTAACTACCATAGAGTCCTTATTCTATTTCCATCACTGACTAATATTCCAAAAGAAGCTGGAAATGTGTTTCACACATTAATTGTACATAAAAGTACTAAAAGCTTAATAGTTTACATTTTATCAAAATATTCCCATATCAAAAGATCCCATGTCAAAAAGTCCCAGACATCAAATACCACACAGTAAAATTAACTGATAAGATCTTAATTAATCTGTCCAAGGTTACACAGTGTGACAGCTGCTGGGTTTCAGATACAGGTCATTCTACTGTCAAAGCCAATTCTCCTTCAAGAGAACTGGGCCAATTTTCATTCATGCAGTTATGGCATTTTTATTACAAGGAGTGAGGGTGACCTATGGTCAGTGCATTTCTTATATGTTTTCTACCTTCCAGAAACAGGTGACCTTCTTCTCAAAGGACATTAAACAAGCGCTGAATGATGAATTAGCTAAATTAATATATTTAAACTAATAAAACAATTTATTACCAGATTTAGAAATTCAATTTTTAGACTAGCTTATTAGTTTAAAAATAATTACCAGAATTGTCTTGGTAAATAAAGATTTTTATATATTTCAAGTAAAATTATATCACATTCTGTTTTTTTTTTTTTCTTTAAGATTTTATTTGTCAGAGAGAGCACACAAGCAGGGGTACAGCAGGCAGAGGGAGAGGCAGGTTCCCCACTGAGGAAGGAGCCCGATGGAGGACTCAATCCCAGGAACCTGGTATCATGACCTGAGCCAAAGGCAGATGCTTAACCAATTGAGCCAGCCAAGGCTGTATCACATTCTGCAATTTCAGGCTGTATCGCATTCCGTAATTTCAGGTATTGTTTGATATGAAGCAAGAGCACCACCAAAATAGGACAGCAATAAAACAGAACAAAAATCTTTATGGCTAAGTGACAAGACACACATACATAGAAGAATATAAATGCATTTTTAAGAAGCCAGAACTTACACTTAAAATCCAGAACAAATGTACTACTTAAATTACTTACCAATTTGACTTTTAGGTGCTCCAGCAACCACTAAATTTAAAGTACTGGAAGACATTTCTTTCCGTGTTGGATTAATAACACATTCTCCATCGATCATTCCTATTCTCACTGCCCCTAAAATACATCAAAATACTGGCAGTTGTGTAAAAAAAAGTCTGTTTTCAAGACACTATCCCAGTGATAGCTTTGATCCCTATCTTTAGTTGTGACTACAATAAAATCCATATTTTTACTATGGTTTTTAAGGCCCACAGAACATCCTACCCCACCCTACCTAATAGCCTCACTAGAGCACTGCGCTGCTGAGATACATTATTTTTTCCATACTTCTGTGATTATGCTCGTGTTCTTTTCCCAAGCTAGACTATACTTTTTCCAAGGCAAATGCTTACCATTTGATCCTACTAAGGTTCAGTTTAATGTTGAGTACTCTGAGAAGCCCTCCTTGACAACATGATTTCAAAGACTAAACATACCTTTCTCTATCATTTTTACTATAGCTTTATTTATAATACTGTTTATAAATAATTATTTGTTTGTTTCCCCTATTTACACTGAAAGCAAGAACTATTCCTAGACTGCCTTTTTTCCTTCAGTTCTTAACTTAGTATCTGACATTTAGGATATTCAGAAGTTACTCGATGAATCATTTTTATATTTCATGATTACAATTTGTAAGAGTTGTAAGTTATAAACGTATTTGTTTTATCCTGAAAGACCATGTACTATAACAATTTCCTATCCCCACCCCCCACACCAAAAGTCCTCAAACAGAGAGACAATTAAGAAGTCAAAGCATCTAGGAACATAAAGTCTCTAACACCATAACATTTTGCTATCAAAAACAAAACCTAAGGCAAGGATGAAAATATCTTGAGCTGAAAGGAGTCTTAGAATATCATCTAATTAAACTCCCTACGAGATAATAAGTCAGAGCTAATTAATCTATGCTCTTGCTATAGCATGCTCACTAGTATTTCAAGAAAAAACATAATGTTTCTTATTTTCAAATCTTAACTTACCAATAGGTCCATTCCAAGGAATATCTGATAATGAGAGAGCTACAGAAGCTTAAAAAAAAGGAAAAAAAAAATAAGAACTGAAGTAAAAAGATTTCATTCCTTTAAAAAGACCATGATAATTTTAATCTTGATTTTTATACTTACCACCATTAATTGCTAAAATATCAGGTTCATTAACACCATCTACTGCCAACAGATTACAAAGTACCTGGTACAAAGGAAAAAATTCAGAGTACTTAAAAAAAATCTACTTGATTTAGGAGGACTATCATTTTGGCTAACATCTTGGGCTAATATAAAGGAGCCCTATGTGTTTAAAAGCATGAGCTTTGTAGTCAAACCCCTTATTTCTGGCTATCATTTAACTAAATACGTGCTTGACTATGGCAAATTACTTAAGCCTCAAAAGTTTCTCATTTTTAAAAGGGAAAAATAATAGCATTTTCTTAAAAGGTTTTCTGAAAATTATAGGAAATACTATTTGCAAAGCATTTACAATACTGGGCATGTTGAAAATATTCAGTAAATGTCAGCTATTTCTATTACATAAAAATATTGTTTTCTGCTTAGCGTATAGAAAACAAAATGATGAATTCCTTTATACTGCAATAATATGCCTATGTCATGTACTTAAGAAAACAACTTATTAAAAAAAGAAAAAAACAACTACTTGAGGCAGTGACATCCTTGCAAAAGCATATCTGCAAGGCATATTTATTTTTATGAAATAAGTAAAGGTTCATTAAAGCATATGGGTCATTATTCTGAAAGAGAATAATATTCACAAAAATACCAAAATATAATAAAGTAGAAGTTTAGAGGACCCAATAAAATAGGTAGTAAAGACTAGTTTGTATCAATTGTCCTAGCTTCTGACACTAATATGACTTAACAGGTCCCAGAAGGGTCTGTCCCCACCTTCCTCAATTACTCTAAACTTTAAAAATTACCAGTTTGTTTCCTGTGGGCTTTTGTGCTTCCCATTCCATCTGCTCAGAATGTTTCTCCCACACTCGTAGGTTGGCTAACTCCTACTCATAATTCAGGTATCAACTCAAAATGACACTGAATAAATATTAATTTTTAAAATTATTAATGTTTTAAAAAAATTAGCTTAATATAAAATAGCATTACCAAAAATTCTTATTTTGTGTTCTAATGTTTAGCCTAGGAAGTATTATAGAAATTCATTAAGTAATTTTTTATTGATTTAGAAACAAATAAACCTAAAGCAGAATATACCTGTGTATCATAAAAGTAACCAGCTGGAAAGAGAGGTCTAATTGAACGATCTGCCAAAAGAAAAAAAAGAAAAGACACTAAATAGTACTGACAAGAGTCACTTTACAGTTTATCTTTTTCTCCTATTAAACATCAGGCTGAAAAATAATATAGCTAGCTGTTCAGTATATTAAAAAAAAATTTCCTTGGACTGATTTACTGAAGGGGTCATAGATAAATGTCAATGATTCAATTAATATATATCCTGTCCTAATAACAAAAAACTAGCAGGGCATGAACAAACAAGTCTAAAACTGGGGAGCAATTTTTCATCCTGGTTCCATAGGCATTAGTTACACATATAAGCCAAGGAAAGAGACTTAAGACCAGCAAGAGACCAAAAGAAATCTTTCCTTGGTATTGTGTCTGAAAAATGCATATAAATTTACACAAAATAACCTTTTTTTTTTTTTTTTAAAGATTTTATTTATTTATTTGACAGAGAGAGATCACAGGTAGGCAGAGAGGCAGGCAGAGAGAGGAAGGGAAGCAGGCTCCCTGCTGAGCAGAGACCCCCCCCGATGCGGAACTCGATCCCAGGACCCTGAGATCATGACCTGCGCCGAAGGCAGTGGCTTAACCCACTGAGCCACCCAGGCGCCCCCAAAATAACCATTTCTTTATAGAAGAGCTATAAACTCAAATGATCCCACAATATTTAAGGATGTCAAAGATTTGAAAGATTATGGGCCTTATTTCAGTAGTTGATTAATATAATGCTTTCAAAATTTACTGCGATGAATATGAAAATGAAAAATACTAGGGACAGATTGAACTGAACAGTAGAGGCATGAGCCATAGAATTTATATGCTCAATAGAGATTCATTCATTTCATTGACATACATTTATTGAATGCCTATTCTGTGTCAGGTAGTATAACAAGTACCCAGGATTCAGTAGTAAATAAACAGTTTTTTCTTTGCTGGAGCCCATATCTGAGTGAGGGGATACAGAAAGTAAATAATCTCGGGTAGTGTTAATGTAATGGAAGAAAATTTAAGAGAACTGTAAATATAGATAGAAGAAATACTAACACAGGCGTAACAGAGTTAATGCCTCTATCTTACTATCTTACCTATTACTCGACTTGTAAGAATTTCTTTATCAGAAGATCCAATCTCTCTTCTGAGATAGTTTGTGGGAATTCTACCTGCTGCAGCAGCCTTCTGTCTATAGTCAACCTGAAATAGTAATGAAAAAAAAAATGAAGTTCATTTGACTCCTTTTTATGGCAACAAACTATTTTCCAAGAACCACTATATATATACTAATTTTCCTATATATACACTATATATATACTAACAACATGGTCCAGATTAAGAATTAAGGATATTTTATTTACTTTTAGCATTTCACGTCTTTTTGCAAAGGGAAAACTGATAGAAATATTTCAGTAAACTGATTTTTAAAAAGTCTTCCGCTTAGCAGTGAACTACACAGCCTTATTATTTCCCACAGTGGCTTATTCTGGTCAAATAAAACATTCCCTTTTTTGTATCAACTCTGTTACATAAAATTGCATTTCTGTTTTCATAACAGAAAGAAGCCATAAACTCATAAAGCACTCCTTACTTCTCACCGAACATATACTTGCAAACTCATACTGAAGGGAAACCTATGAGAGCAATGAATTCACTGCTATTCAACATCAAAATCTTCATGCATTTCACTGTTCTTACCAACCTGGCCATTCTAAAGCAGCTTACTACTAATATAAGAATTGATTATGAAGCAGTCAGTCTAAATTCTTTTAATGACTCAAACTACAAGAGAAAATCCTTTGTTGTATGAAGTTTACACTGTGTACTTGTTAGACATTAGACAAAAATATTACAAATTCTACATTTATGCCATATTACTGTTCAGATAAATCAACAAATACTTACCACCAAAGGCATGAACTGGGAAGGTGAAGGTTTTGTTTTACTGACCGCTGTGACCATCACCGCAGTGTCACCTGACTTAAACATAAATAACAACACGTGCAAATTCCTTAAAAAACAGACATTAACATCTAAGTAGTAAGTGAGTGAATCCTTGCTCCAGTTAAATACAAGGAAAAAGAACTGTTATTCCATGACACAATGAAAGTGAAAATAATTAATCACAACTAGTCAAATCTTGATCCCTTCTACGAGATCAAGAAAAGGCTTACAAAATCGCTTAGTCCCAAGCAATCGTATTTTCTACTACTTAAGAAATTTCGGCTACATACAAAGAAAAATTTCTCACTTATCACAATTAAAGAAAATAGTAAAATCACTTTCTCTAGAGAAGTATTACAGAATTTATTAACAGAACAAAACAGAAGCCCAAGTTTCAAACATATCTTAAAAGTCACTTAGTAAATCCAGCCCCCTGACTCCCTGGTTCTCTGGAATGGTTCTGAAACCAGAAATGGCTTACAGTACCACAATTCTAATAAGTGACATGATGTTGTAAAGAAAGTAGCAGTTCCATAAGCATTTTTAAGATGAAAGTTTAAAAATCTGGACTTTTTACCTGTACTACAGCAGAGCCATCTGCAAATCTGGCCAGCTTTCCAGAGGATATCTCTAGTTTTCTGTTTAAAAATAAAAATTCAATACAAAAGGACTTAGGTCATCAATACAAATCGCAGTTCAGTATAAAATAATCTAAGATTCTAATAGAAGAACCAAGCCACACAGGCCCCCCCCAGCAAAAAACAAATAAAAAAGGGATAGAATTCACAATTGTTATTAAAAGTACCAGAGGAATTTAAGAGCTACTTAAGGAAAAATACAGAAGGCACAGGAGAAATCTGAATGAAAGATAAAATACTTTGGGGGTGGAGAAGTTGTACTTAAATATTAATACCCATTTATAACCTTCATTTAGTCTCTCATCCCTTGTTGATAAAAGGAGCCTTTTGACAGACAAACAAGATCATTTCTCTACTTAAAATCCTTTAAAGTATCCCTAGTACTTTCAGGACAAAATATAAATTCCTAAATATTGTCTACAAAGACATTCATGTTCAACAATGGTGCCAAGACAAGTCAATGGGGTGGAGGTGGGGAAGAATAGCCTTTATAACCAGTGGTACTGAGACAACTAGGTACCCATATGCAGACAAGTTAATAAATTTGGATCTCCTTCCTCATACTATAAATAAAAATTAATTCAAAATGTAGTATGAACCTAAATATAAGAGCTAAAACTGTAAGAGTCTTAGGAAAACACATAGGAGTAAATCTTCATAAACTTGGGTTAGACAATGTCTTATATATGACATCAAAAGTACAAGCGACAGAAGAAAAAATAAATTGTACTTTATCAAAATTAAAAATTTTCTTGGTTCAAGGGATATCAAGAAAGTGAAAGAAAACCCACAGAATAAAAGAAAATATTTGCAAATCACATATCTAACAAGGACTTGTATCTAGAATATGTAAAGAATACTTATAACCAAATAAAAAGACCAACCTAATTTTAAAATTGGTGAAGGATTTGAATAGAAGTCTATATACAAAGAAAATTTACTAAATATCCAGTTAAGTACATGAAAATATGCTCATGTACATAGGGAAATGCAAATCAAAACCATAATAAGATATTACTTCACATCTACTACGATGGGTGTAGTAAAACAGATCAATAACAAGTGTTGGTGAAGATAGGGAGAAACTAGAACCCTCATATAGTATTTATGGAAATATAAAATGGTACATCTCTCTTGTGAAATAATCTGGCAGTTCCTCAGTGGGTTAAACACGTAAGTTGCCAAATGATCCAGCAATTCTACTCCAAAGTAAATACCAAGAGAAATTAAAACTTTTTATGTCCATGCAAAAATTTGCATAGGAACATTCATAGCCACAGCATTATTCATATGGCTCCCAAATGGAAACAATCAAAATGTATATCCACTGATGAATGAATAAACAAAATGTGGTCTCAGTGCATACAATGGAATATTATTCAGCCATTTAAAAAATGGAAGTATTGGGGTACCTAGATGGCTCAGTTAGTTCAGTGTCCAACTCTTGGTTTCCACTCAGGTTGTGATCTCATGGGTCATGGGATCAAGCCCTCTCAAACCCCTCCCCCAAATCAGGCACCTCACTCAACAGGTGAAAGATACTTTCCCTCTGCCTCTCCCCGACTCTTGTGTTTTATCTCTCCCTCTCTCTAAAAATAAATATATCTTCAAAAAAAAAAATATGCAGTATTGCTATGTGTTACAACATGGATATAACTTAGAAACATAGTAACTGGGAACACCTGGGTGGCTTAGCCGTTTAAGTGTCTGCCTTTGGCTCAGGTCAAGATCCCAGGGTCCTGAGATCAAGTCCCACATAGGGTTCTTTGGTCAGCAGGGAGCCTGCTTCTCCCTCTGCCTCTGCCTCTCACCCCTGCTTGTGCTCTCTCTCAATCTCTGGCAAATAAATAGACAAAATCTTTAAAAAAAAAAAAAAAAGAATTTTCATACCTTAAAAAAAAGAAACATAATAAATGAAAGAAGATAGTCACAGGAGACCATACACCATTGATTCTATTTTATGAAATGCTCACAAGAGGCAAATCCATAGAGACAAAAATTCTCTAGATTAGTGGCTGCCTGGGGCTATGGAGGTTGGGGAGAAATGGGAAGTTACTGCTAATGGGCCTGAGATTTCTTTTGGGGGTGATAAAAACATCCTTAAATTGATTGTGGTGATGGCTACAACATTGTGAATAGTACATTCTAAATGGGTAAATTGTACAGTATGCAAATTATATATTAACAAAGCGGTTTTATAGATATTAAATAGGTGGTATTATCAGCCTTATTCCCCAGCTTCTGCAGAGTACAAAAAGAGGTTACTTAAGGCTTGAAACAGATCAGCAAAACTTGTCAAAGAAACCAAAATTCATGAGTATTGTGAAGCCAAAGCAACTCAGTGACTCCTGAAGATAACGAGAGAGATGTTCTGTCCTATGAAGCCTGCTTCGGAAACATTCTATCATGGTCCAGTGCTGAATACACATACATACACACATACGCACATGCTAATGCCCTGCACACCCTCTCCTTCATACGCAAAAGGGATAAAGAGATAACTCAATATTTCTACCCATTAAACACTTCTGTCAGAAGCCTCAGTTCATGAAAAGCCTATTTATCTATTCAGATAGACTCATTTTGTTAAATTTGAAAGCCAAAAAAAAAAGCATGTACACTTGTACTCAGTCATAACTGAAAAATTGATTTTAACCACAAGAAATATATGAGAAATTCTAGATGGATTTCTGTTACTGTTCAACACAGATGTTGTGATGACAGCCTACAATAAAAACGGGTCTACCCTGATAGATGGAATGAGGAAGTGCAGAGATAAGGCTTGAGTTGGCATAGTAGGTGGAGGGAATGAGATGCTCAGAGCCAGTCACATAGTGTAGACTCAAGTGAAGTCCCACCAACCTATAGCTTAAATCAATATTAAGGTTTTATGTGTAAAATGTAAATTTGGGGTCTTGAAATTTTGTTTACTCTGGAGTAAGAATATGCTACTAGTACTTCTCAAGACCTAACAGGAATTGGCATGCCATCCCAAAATGTAAATTCTGAGTGATTCCTGTGAAAGAAAGGGGAGTATTCTCTAAAGTAAATTGAAGTGGCCCCAAGACAGAGAAGAGGAGCTGTAAAGCTCTAGTTCTATTCCATTAATGGGGATCTTGATCCAGAGTTTTTGAGATTGCCCACAGTGGCATATTTTTTTGCCTATCCTCAGTGATAATAAGTCTTTATTTTTTAATGGGGATATAATTTGTACAGGGGACCAAAAGAAGGCAGTAGAGAACAGAGGTTAAGAACGTGGGTTCTTTCTGAATAATGGTAAGCATCACTGGAATAAAATACTTCAGTCTGCAAATGACATATATCACTTTTTATTAGGTTCCACTGGTGAAGAGCAGTCACATGGCCCCACCTATGCAGGGACCAGCAGTGTACCAAAGAGAGCACACATACTCACAAAGCTTGAGGCAAGGAGTACGTGACCCACTCCTCTGCTAAGCAGCCCTTCCCAATTGTATCAGCAGGCAGAGAAGTGAAGCTGAGGAAACACTGTTAAGCTTCTACAGCTGACCTATTTACAATGGGAACTGATTGAACCAGTGAGAAAAACAAATAGGCCTGCAGTACCCCTAGATATTCTCATACATGTACACTTCCATTTATATGCTTATTCAAACAACACTTGGATTTATATATTTATTCAAACACCACATTCTCCTGCCTTCTTTGTTCCCTCTGTTGAGTCTATTTCAGTAGGGGTCCTAGCGCACCCACCAGATAGTCCTATGGTCCTAACTTGGTGATTGCCCTGATATGAACTGTTTTTCTCCCAGGTGTGTGCAATTTATATTACACAAAGAACCAGGTGGTTACTTTTCATTATACCTCATGATCTCAGCTGGTGTTAACTGACCTATGTAACTTTTCCTGTTCATGCACTTTTAGTTCTGTTTTTGGTGCAAACTTATTACTTTTATATATCAGGACTGATTTTACCTCTTATCAATTTACTCTTCAGTATTTTACATGTAAAATATCTCCAGATACAGACAAGATTGATAACACACAGGCCTTTGGGTGGCTGGGAAGGAGATTTCTGAGCCTTTTAAAATGTTCAGCCATGTGAATGTTTACCTAATGTGAATGAATAACTAATACAAAAAAACACTTGAAGACATTAAATAAAAAGGATTAGGATGAGTAGTGAGATTCTATTCATGGGAAGAAGGGTGGGAAAAACATGGCTGAAGAGAAGGTTGAACAGAGCCAGCTGCCACAGGGAGTACAACTCCAGGGAGAGAGAGGTTTTAAAAAAACATTTTTAGAAACATCTGTAGAATGATGTGGAATGTAACCACCTTCCTCCAACTTCCACTGAGAAAAATTCACTACTACAACAACAACAACATCAACAAACAAACAAAAACCCCAAATATCTTCATGACTCAGCCTCTGCCTGTCACTTGGCCTTACCTTTGATGCTAAATTCACATTTCACCTATTGCTTCATACACAGTGAGTTATTTGTAGTTACTCAAATGCACTGTCACCTACCTGTAATTGCACTTCCACTTTCTCCTTGCTAATTCCTTCTCCTCCCCCTTCAAGAGTCACCTCCCATGACAAGCTTTAGGGTGGGATAGAAACGCCTTTGTGCTCCTTTGGCACCCCATTCACACCTCTCTCACACTGATTTTCCTAGCATCTGTGTTTATCTTACTCCCTATCAGAATCTGTTTCTACAGTGCCCTGTACACAGCAGATGCTCAATAAAAGCTTGTTGAACTGAAAATTAAACAGTTGCCTCAAAGGCTACTCTGAGTATTAAGTACAGCATTTGAAAAACACAATAGTACATAATTTCCTAAAGCACTTTATATAATACACATGGTAACGAGTATAAAGTGAATGGTATATAGTAGTCAAATTCAATAAATGTTGCAAAAAAAACCCTTAATACAAAGATGAAAGAAATGATTTACCCAGAAGGTATGATATGTAGGAATCTAGTTGTTGCAACACATGACACAGGTTCAAGAACTAACTACAAGAGATCCAGGTTTACTGATAAATGAAATATTTAAAGTAGATTATGGAAAATTTGGAAAGCAGGGGCTACTATACCGTTGCTTTGAGTCTGTTAAAAAAGTCTTTTTATTACACAGCATGTGTTTGTTCTGAGGCATTTATTCAAAGAATGATAAGTTACTGAAAAATGGAAGAGATATTTTCTCCCTCAAAAAAACAGAATCAGAGAATGCCAGAGGTGGAAAGAGCCTTAGAAGTCATCTAGTCTGGGGATCAACAAAGTATACAGCCTGTTTCTGTACAGCCTTTCAGCTATTTATTTCTTTTCTTTTTTACATTTTTAAGGGGTTTGTAAACATACACCAATATATGACAGACAGTATGCAGCACACAAAGCCTAAAGTATTTACATCTGGCCCCTTACAGAAAAAACTGACCCTTGACCTAGGCCAGTCTCATTTTGTGACAAAAAGTAACTTGTTCAGGATCAGTCATTTAGTAAGTTAGGAAGGAAGACCTGTAATCAATGGCAGATTTTTTGGTTTTGTACACACAGGGTCAAAGATTTTAAAGTACCTATGAAAAATGTAGATACATAAAGTAAGCATTAGCAATTTCAGTTACTCTAAAAATATGTTTTTAAAAAGTGACTTTATTTTTTTAAGATTTTATTTGTCAGAGAAAGAGGCAGCACTCGAGCACAGGCAAGGGAAGCAGCAGGTTCCCTCTACCCCCCACCCACCCAGCAAGGAGCCCAATGTGGGACTCGATCCGAGGATCCTGGGATCATAACCTGACTGAGGGGAAGGCAAACGCTTAACCGACTGAGCCAACCCAGGCGTCCCTACAAAGTGATTTTAGACATGAATTATGGCAAACGGACTCATGGAAAAAGTATGCGCTTGGAGAGAAGCAAAATCCACATAGTCTCAAAGTAGGTGACTCTGAGAAAACTACCCTTTTTGAGCTTCTGTTTGAACCATGAGATGAGGTAAAAGCACCTTTACTGCAGGTTTAAAAAGCGTCTATCATGTAACTAGCGTTCAATAAATTGAAGTTTTCCTTCCCTTCCTACCCAGGGTCATACTGACCATGCATTTAGGGAATAAATTGGATTTGATGACGCACGCATCCACTGTCAACTCCATATCCTGAAGTGAAATGTTTCCCACTTCAGAGTCCAAGAGTCTCCGCAAATAAAGGGGACGAAAGTCAGGTGGACTGACTCAGCTGGAGAAAGGAGCCGGAAAGGGGTAAAAGGGAGGACCGAGAAGCAAAGGACACGAGGCTGAAACAGTGCGGGAAGGGGAATGGTGCCAGGAGACATACACCAAATCCAGAAATGCCAGAAATCTGGCATTTAGGTTTGGGGTAAAGGGTAAATGAGACCCGCGCTGCCAGATTCCTAGCCTGGGAATCAATGTACCTCGGGCTGCACGGGACGCCTTGTGAAAGGACACAGGACGCACGTTGTTCCTTACCTGCTGCCTAAGTCCACAGCCACGGCTCGGAACCTCGCGCCACCCCACAGAGCTCGCACCTGTAGCTGGTTGAGCGTCCGATCCCGCCCTAGCAGACGAGGGGGACCATCGCAAAGCGGCCGAAGTCGGAGGCACGAGCAGCAATGCCTGCAGGCCGCCATGACACCCGGCACGCGATCACCCCGGGCTGCACCCTGATTGGCTCACTCTGACGGTGGGGCGGAGCTTGATGCGGTTTCGTTTCCGTGGTGCCGGGCTTGGGGAACTCCGCGGAAGCGGATACCTTCGTCGCTTTCTACGAAGACTAGAGAGGGTCAAAACTATCTGAACGCAATTGTGACAACCTATCTTTCCCGTTTAAGTACCTGCCAGTGAAAGGCAATTGGAAAGTTAATGCCTTTTGTGTATGTGTGTGCTATCGTAATTTAAAAGAAAGTCCCAGAATGATGCAAATGTTGAGCAAGTAGGGTAAATATAGTAGTAGTAGAAGTCATCAGAGAAAACATTATTTGGCTTCTGTGAACTGAGAATTAGAGGAGAATTTGTGTAGTGGACCATGGAAAGAGATCTCTCTCTTCTCTCCTCTGCCTTGGTTTTTATTTTATAAATTTCACACAAATAGTACAGCAAAGGTTTATGTTAATTTATTTCTAGTAAGTTAATTTCACTTCTTAATGACCTGTATCATCATTTTAGATCTTTGACATCATTTGTTATTCATCTTCTTCTCTATTGTTAATATTCAGCAACTCACTTCTCTGCCCCTTTTGATCAAGTGTCTTTATTTTTTAAACCAACTCTTATTAAATGCAAAATGCCAGCTACTATTTAAAAGAAATGTTTTGGAAAAATGAAGAAAAGTAGTTTTTGGAATTTGAATTGGATAAATTTTCAGGGAGTAAATCTTCTACACCCCTTTTAATCCTGTTAGAACATCTTCATATGGTTCCTTGAATGAATCAATGATAATTTTTTTTTTATTATGAGGGTCCTATTTCTCTTTTAAGATCATAACCTCCTTCATTCAAAGAAATCCAAACAACAAAATCCAACATACACTCAAACGTGGTTTTAAGAACTAAAAATGTTGAACTTCAAACAGACAAATGATTTAGTAGCAAAGCAGCTCCCTGACACCTTGGCTTTCATAGGATATTAATACTTATTTGGAATGTCAATAGAAGGAATTATTACTAACACTGCTAGGGATACTTAGTAATAAGTTTTTTTCCCTCTTCCTCTACCTTTGACTTCACCACCGTTACTACAGTGTTTTCTAGACCAATCTATTGAAACCTGTACTAATGACAAATCTATCATAATCTACTTGCCATAATACAACATGGCTTTGGATTTATAAAGCACTTAAGTACTATTTAATCACTTCAATCAGGTGGTGTTGCCTAATAGTTCGGAGCATAAACTTGAAGTTAGTCTTGAGTCATCCCAATCTTAACTCTGCCCGTTTTCTAGTTGTCTGACCCTACCTCTCTAAGCCTCAGTTTCCTCATTTGTAGAAATGGATACCAATATGAATCTCATAGGGTTTTTGTAAAGATTAAATGTGACAAACGATGTAAGATGTTTATCACAGTACCTGCCAACATTGTCAGCCTCAATAAATGGCAGATTCAGCTTTGACTAGACTTTTCTTAATTTTCCCTCTAGTTTGCTGTTTGAAATACTGAACAACCCTCTTTGCTGTAGAGCCCCATGAATCTGTTACACTTTCATCCATCTGGAAATACTGAAAAGCAGTATTTACACATTAAGTCCACTTATTTCCTCACACCAACCCCAAATAATTGATATGGTAATAATTATTTAATAAATTTAAAGGCAATGAGGGTGTTGAAATTTATTATTAGGTGGTCATAAGGATGATCCAGACATATATTAAGACCTATATTATATCCACACCTATATTAAGTGTGGTGTCTCTCTTAATGTGGGACAATGATCAGTTGGAAGCCAGTGACGGGGGGTGATAAAAGGATTCACCCAAGCTAGAACCTGAGAGATAGAAGTTTAGTGACTACACTGCAACAGAGGAATGAGCAGGACAGCAAAGAAGAGACTGTCTGCAAGGAGGCAGTGGGTGGAGGCTGTTTTTAAAGGGGGAAGGTGAGGTGTGCAACTTAGGGAATTTTCTCTTTTTTTGGTAACTATGCCTGGTTGTAAGTAGTCCATTGGTTATTAGGGCCAATGGATATTTTTGGGTGGCTTGGCTGGTCAGCCTGTCTGCATTCAGTCAGGGGTTGCTCCAGGCCCTTTCTACATTCTGTTGGTCACCCTGTTTGCCTAAAAGCAGCCTCTACATTAAGCATTTTAAGATTAACAGAGAAACAAAAGTATAAAAAGTTTAAATTCTTGTGGTTGTGTGATAGGGAAACTGAAGGACTCCATAAAAACATGGTTTTTGCTCTTTCCCTGCTTCTGTTCTTGCTAGGACGTGCACCTCCACTTTATACATGCCTCAGAATGCAAATAGTGTATGTCCCCCTTGTAAAGGACAAAGAGTTAATGATTTCTTTAGAATAGATAACATCCAAGGAAAGACCAGATGAGAATGACTGTTCAAAGCTGTCATATGCATATTTCAGACCACTAACACTGATTTTCTTGAGGCCAAGACCCCCCAGCTCCAACGAATAACACCTGGGCCCTTATCTTTATTCTAACTGATTCCTGGATGCCTGGGAGTATATAATACACCAGACCACAATCCTCAATAAAAACCCTGAACAGAGATGAGACTCATGCTCCTTTTATTTCTGAGTTTCCCAGATACTCCGTCTGTATCTGCTCTCTCTGTGTTCAGTGAACTCTGCTATCACTTCCTGCTGGCTTGCATTTGAATTTTTATCCTGCCAAGAACCCTCTTAGCATGTCCTGGAGACCCTCTTTGGGTCCCTGGACTCAGCCTAACCAGCATCAGTTGTATTTATAGAAGCTATGATCCATTGAGGTTCAATCTGAGATGTCACATTCTAGAAATACAGTTCTGCCAAGTATAGTTCAACAGCCAAAATATAATTTAAAAGGAAGTTCTTTACCTATAACTTCTGAAGGACATTAAAGATGATCTAATTTAAATTCACCAGCAATATTTCTCAGATCTCCTTTTTTCTTTTCTTCAAACTTCAATGCATGTGTGTCAAAATAGTTAATATGACTGCTGGCTCTGAGGAGGAATTTCGTTTAAGTAATACATCACTGCATTAAATTACTGTTAATTAAAATTTAATTTGGTTTATAGTTTGGCTTATAAAATATATACAATTAGTTTTATGACTGTATAAGAGGTACAAGATTAAGGAGTTTGTGTCTTGTTATGTATCTGTACAAACATTATCAGTGGACACCAAGGGTGTCTATGAAAATTTTTTTCTCTTGAAGGATGTAGCCAGAGGGAACTTTCTAAATTGCAAACCTAATTGCGTCTCCATTCTGATTTTCTTCAATCACTTCCTAATCTTTGCTTTGTGTTGACTACAAACTGCCCTATTTAGCTTCATCAATTTTTACTACTTGTTTTCTTTCTTCCCTTCCTCTCATTTTATAATCCAAGGAAGGTGAAGTACTCATTCCCCTCTAACATACAACCCTCTCTCCTGCGTCTGCATCTGTATGATTCTGTGTACCTGATACATATTCATTCCAACGTGTCAGTCTGGCACAATCAGTCTTCTGGTCTTAATACTGGAAGCCTTCAATACTAACATCTCTGACTTCCCCTCTCTGACCTGTGGGTACAATCTATGTCTATTTTTCCACTTTATTAATTAATTTATACAGTCATTATTTTGTCCATGGAAATGCATGTGGGAGTAGGTATTATGTAGTGGTTAAAAGTGTTGGCTCTGGCATCAGATTGTCTAGGTTCAAATCTCACCTGTCACCGCCTAAACATGTGACTCTGGATAAGTTGCTTACCCTTTCTATGTCTCAGTTTCCTTACTTGCAAAGTGAATATGATAAAAATATATACCTCTTAGGGTTCTTAGGGAGATTTAAGTGCAATCTTATTTTTATGGAACTTGGCATAGTCCCTGGTCCATGGAATACCTGCTTTATGCTAGGCACTATGCTAGGCTGAGGGGATATGAGGGTGTCAAGACAGTCCTAGGGCATAATAATTCCTGCTTTATGGAACTTGAAGTTTAGTATGAGAGACTGATAAAAACACATCAAACAAAAACAAAAAGAACAATTAGAGTGTAATTAATAGTAAGAAGGAAATAAATTAGGTGAGAAGATAGGGAATAATGAGATTGAAGAAAATACCGTGGTCAGGGAAAACCTTTCTGTGGAGACATTTAAGCTGCCCTGAAGGATGAAAAAGAGACAGGTTCAGAAACATGGGGGCCAGGAGGGAGTATTGACTTGTGGGGGGAGGGTTGCCCCTGAGTTAGGAGAGAGTTTGGCTTCTGTGAGGACTTGGTAGAGCCAGTGTAGCTAGAGAGTGGTAAGTAGGAATGTAGCAAAGATGACGTAGGAGAGGAAGACACTGGAAAGTTTAAACAGGGAAGTGGCATGACCTAGTCTACATTTTAAGATGATTACTCTGGCTGTTGAGCCTAGAATGGATTGGAGGATGATAAGAGAGAGGTGTAGAAATCAGGAGTAATGTGGTGGCAAGGGTGACAAGGAGAAAGGATGGAGAGATTTGGAATATATTTTAGTGTTGGAATTAATAGGACTTGTTGATAAATTGGGTACCAAAAGGTGTGAAATTAAGACTATTAACAGGCTTAGATTGGTCATAAATGTAGTATCTGAGACACTTGAGAGTAGCTGACAGACTGTTGGATTTGAGCATAGAACTCAAGGAAAAGGACTAGTGTAAATATAAGAGTAATCAGCATATCAGTGATATCACAAGCTATGGAAATGCTTTATATTACTTAGAAAGATAGTATAGAGAGATAAAGGGAAGGCCCAGGTTTGAGCCCTGAGGAGTGGGAGGCTATCAAAGCTATGGAGATGGATCCAACATTGATTCAGGAGTCAAGGTAGGTTGTATCATGCTGGGTATTTCCCATTTGCACCCATTCCATCCATACTCTTGGGTCTTCTCTGTGCCATTATGGAACTAATGTATAGGTAACAACCCCCAACTACCTGACTCTTTTTTGGCTGGGTCAGCCAATGAGAGACACTGGCAGGAGGGTAAAATGAGAGAGAAACTGAAAATATAGAACCGTAATTCCTTATGCTGTGGCAGTGACTGCAACCACTTGTCACTGCAGCAGCTGCCAGGTTGTCCTGCTTGTGTGGCTCTAGCTATCACTCCAATTACTCTGTCTCTTCTTGCCTCTTTAAGCCTTCGGAGTTTCCTACTATTGATCATTACTCAGTGGCTTCAGCATTCCTCATCGTTAGTTCCAGAATCTGCCTTACCCTCTGTAAATAGTCTCTTCATTAAATTCTCTTTAGATCTCATCTGAGTGTGCCTTCTGTTCCTTGCTCCCCTTTGCACAGCTCTTCTGAGAGCATGCTCTGACCTCTCTCCCAGCATAGACCAGTGTTGCTTGTTAGGAGAAACTTGTTACCCTGGAGGTGGGAGGTGAGGGGCATGCTGTTCTCTGCTGTTCCGACTAACCCTCAGTCTTAGGAAGGTACTGTGTGCCTGGATTCTCAGTGCTCCTGTCTCTCTCCCAACTGTTCTGGGCCAAGGGTAAAGGGTTATGTTCTGTTCCTTCTTCTACCTGCAGTGGGTTTTCACAGTGCCTTAAGAGTAACAGTATTTGTCACATTCCCACAGTGCATAAAGCTTTGATTCATATGGAGGCATAGGAACCCAGTAGGGCTTTTGCCTTCCCCACAGTGGCTGCTGTGTGCCTTCTCCAGGCCTTCACCTTTTTCAGGAGGCTTGCTTTTACCCTAGTCTTTTTTGTGAGCACTCAGTGAAGTTCAAGAAGAGCCTGTGAGGTGTTGGGAATTCCTGTGTCTACAGCTCTCAGGGATTCTCTTTACTCTTGTTAGTCCACACTCAGCCCTTAGTGATTGGTTAAAAAGTCTAGTTGAATTCTTCTTCTTCTTCCCCTTCTGACTCCACAACTACTATGGAGGCCTGTGTGGGGCTTGAACTCACCACACTGAGATCAAGGCCTGAGGCGAAATCAAGAATCAGATGCTTAACTGACTGAGACACCCAGGCAGCCCTAGTTGAATTCTTCTTACCCTTGTGTGTTGGTGACTATACTGGGTGAGCAAGAGCTCATGTCCTATTTCTCTTTGGAGACTCTTATCTTTCCTTAGATTTCAGATTCTTTGGTTTTTCTGTCACTTTTAGCTCTCTGATGGGTTCTGGAAAAGTTGTGAATTTTCAGACTGTCTGGCTTCAGATTGTCTGGTGACTTCTGCTGGGACCACCAAAACTGCATAGTTCCCTGATGTGGGTACTCTCTGGGTGAAATTTTATGACCTTTCCAGCCTCCACTCCTGGTGGTCTGTTGCACAGCTTCTTACTGCTGAGATCCCCTTGTCTTGGCTCTTAGCCTTCTAGGGTGAAATACCATCAAAATGGCTTTCTTGGGTTCTTCTGGCCCACATACATCCAGAAACAAGTAGAATTGAGGCCTATCTTAAACACTGATTTCTATTCTTGCCCTGTCATTGTGGGTGGATTCAGTAAGCCTCTACCTTTCAAATTCTCTTATTGGGAAGCAGGCACTAGTGTCTATGTTCCTAAATATTCCTCATGGTCACTTTGCTACTATTTTGTAGTAGCAGAATGGACCTTCATCCAAAATTTGGTTTGAATGTCAAGACTGATATGTCTCTGTTACTCTCTCTCTGCCTCTCTGTCTCTCTCTCTCTCTCTCATACACACACACACATCCCAAATGGGTATGAAAAGCTTTATTAGGTGAGTAATATTTTATTTTTGTTTGTTTGTTTGTTTATTTATTTTTATTTTTATTTATTTTAAAAGATTTTACTTATTTATTTGTCAGAGAGAGAGCCGAGCGAGAGCGAGCACGGGCAGAAAGAGTGTCAGGCTGAGGCAGAGGAAGAATCAGGCTCCCTGCAGAGCAAGGAGCCCGATGTGGGACTTGATCCCCGGACGCTGGGATCATGACCTGAGCCAAAGGCAGCCACTTAACCAACTGAGCCACCCAGGCGTCCCTGTTTGTTTTTTTAAATAATTACTTTACTGGTGCCAAAGGTGAGAGCCCTAAACTTTCTTACCAGTTTGCCCAGCTGTAGGGCGTAAGGGGAAGAGAGTGATGAGGGTTAGAAGTTGTCAGCAATTAAACACCAAAAAATTGATTCAAATTCCTTATTAATAGTCCTCCAGCTCTAGGGGACATACGTGAAACCTTCTGGAAAACTCTCTTACTGTGTTTGCTCTTATTTCATGGTAGTACAGGGCTATTCTATTGCTTAATAAATGTCAGTATTTTCCGCATTCTCTAGCAGTAGTTCTTTTGGCCTCCCATTGCTTGGTGCGGTTGAGGGTGGGTCAGGCACGAAGGCTCTCTTTGTCTTCCTCCACAGAGTGGGGAGGAAAGATATCATGTAATTCCTAACTAAACTGGAAATTCTCTGTCCCAGTGACTCTTCAATTTCATTTTCAAATTTCTAGTATTCTCTATTTTGACTGGAATGGAAGGAAGATGAGAGCTGATAACTATGGACTCATTCTATTTAAGTGATATATCTTCTTCAATGTTGGCATAATTACCACTCATAATTTCCAGTTTTGGAGCCTTAACCCAAATTCTAATGAAGTAGGAAATGTCCTCATTCAACATCAAGGAAACTTCTTTTGACTGATAACGGGAGAGATGGAAAGGGTAGGAGCAAATGCAGGTGAGTTTTAAAGTTTGTCTCAGGGAGGATTAGGGAGATTTGTTTGACTTTACTTTGTAATGAAGTCGGAGGCAAGGCCAGCAGTTGAGAGTCAGGGTAGAGTGGAAAGAGAAGGTACATGAGGTTTAGGAAGGAAGTTATTTTGACGAATGGAAAAATGAATCTACTCAAGACATGTGATGGGATTGCCTGACAGTGGTGAATCGCTGTGTGTTCTTTGAGACTTGTGATCATGAATTTCAGGGGAAACTAGTCCATTCAGTTGGGTAGCAAATTTTACCTGTTTGGTGCAGAAATGGAGAAAGTGAGGGGTAGGATTCACTTAGGGTTGGGGTTTTCTAGGTGCTATGGACTTAACTGTGTCCCCAAAACTCTTATGTTGAAGCCCTAGCTCCCAGTGTGACTCTCTTTGGAGTATAGAAATAACTAAGGTAAATCAGGTCCCGAGGGTGGAGCCCTGATAGGATTAGTGTCCTTAATAAGAAGACATACCAGAGGGTTCTCCCACCCTAATATGTGAGGACACAGTGAGAAGGTGATCATCTTCAAGACAGGAAGAGTGCTCTCATTGATCTGGAACTTCCAGTCTCCAGAACTGCAAGAAAACAACTATATGTTGTTTAAGCCATTCAGTCTATGGTATTTTGTTATGGCAACCTAAGTTCACCAAGATACCAAGCATGGATGACAGAAAGGGGGCAAAATAATTGTGGGTACTCGCAGAGAAATGATTCTAAGCATGAGACTATGAAATCTAGGCTGGACAAGTAGCTCCCAATAGGAAGTCAATAGGAGGTTGATGAATAGTGAGAAATGGTGGGTTCAGTGGATTGAAGGTTGAATTATAGCTGTGGGAACAAAAAAATGGTGGATGTTTTCAAGGTTCACTCATGTTATAATTTATGTCAGTATGTCATTCCTCTTTATGGCCAAAGATTATTTTGTTGTATGGATATATCATATTTTATTTGTCCATTTAGCAGTTAATGAATATTTGAGTCATTTGCATGTGAGCAAATCAATAGATTTTTTTTTTTTTTTTGAGTGAGTCTGTTTTGGGCTTCTGACATTTGCACTTAAAAGAGTTCCAATAATAAATACATGGTTGGGGCCCCTGGGTGGCTCAATCGGTTAAGTGTCTGCCTTCAGCTCATATCATGATCCCAGGGTCCTGGGATCCAGCCCCACGTTGGGCTCTCTGCTCAGTGGGGAGTCTATTTCTCCCTCTGCCTCTCCCCCTGGCTTGTGCTCTCTCTCTCTCTCTCTAAAATAAATAAATAAAATCTTTAAAAGAAAAAAAAAAAGAGTTCCAGATAATAAATACATAGTACCTGTGGCTGTATGTAATGAAACCGTCTAGAATATGCCACCTCAAAATTTGGCACTTTGGCTTTGAATTATTTTGAGCTGAAGGAAATTGAGAATCAATAAATATAGGAAAAGCTTTCTGCCCTCTTCTTATCTGCCTTAAAGCAGAGCATAAATTTCCCTTTGGGAAAGTGGCATAGATTCACCCCATGTCCTGTGCCAGAATGAGAAGAGTGACCATTATCCCAAGATGGAGGGCTGGCATTAGGATGTGTATGCATAAACATACACTAAAATAATTCTTCCATTAGGCCTCATATATTTTCTTCTCATTTTCCCACAGTTTATTACCTCTAGAAGCCCAAACCTCCCTTTGCTTTGTCTAGTGGCTTTTTTTTTTTTTAAATAATTTATTGCCCTTTGTTAAAATGTACAACCCCTGAATCTAATTAGTTCCTTAGGCTTTTACTTCTTTTCTGTGAAGCTTCTGTGCATGTAAAAATATTAACATCAACAATATTTGTAGGCCTTTTCTCCTGTTGATCTGTCTTTTGTCAGTTTAATTCGCAGTCCTCAGGAATGAAATCAGTGAGTAGAGGAAAAGCTTAAGAAAACACCTTTTCTTCAAGGTCATATATTCATCAAGAAAGCTGTGACTAGGGCACCTGGGTGGCTCAGTCGCTTAAGCATCTGCCTCCGGCTCAGGTCATAATCTCAGGGTCCTGGGATCGAGCCCCTTGTTGGGCTCACTGCTCTGATGGGAGGCCTGCTTTCCCCTCTGCCACTGCCTGATGCTCTCCCTGCTTGTGCTCTCTCTCTGTTAAATAAATAAATGAAACCTTAAAAGAAAGAAAGAAAGGAAGAGAAGGAAAGAAAGAAAGAAAAGGAAAGCAAGCTGTGATTAGATTTCTCTCCTTTGGAATGGGCACCCAGCCTTGCTGGTATAGATAACAGACATCTCTTCTGTATCTTCCCCAGGAAAAAAAGTCATACGAACCGTTTTGAGGTTCTGGGTCATTTGGATAACTGAAAGCTCCCACCTGCAGGGAGAAGCCAGGAGCAGGTTAGGTAATGTATGGAGAATACTTGCTGCTATGTGTTTGGACAAGAATTAGGAATAGTAAAAACCCCTTCAGCTGGGCACTTGGGTGGCTCAGTCATTAAGCATCTGCCTTTGGCTCAGGTCATGATCCTGGGGTCCTGGGATTGAGTCCCACGTTGGGCTCCCTGCTCTGTGGGAAGCCCACTTCTCCCTCTCCCACTTTCCTGGCTTCTGTTTCCCCTCTGGCTGTGTCTCTCTTAAATAAATAAAAAAAATCTTAAAACACAAAAAAACCCTTCAGCCTATCTTTGTTTCTTGGTGTACTGAAAATTTCCTCCATCCCAATAAAAAAAAAACACCAGAAAGAGATCTGGCCCAATGAGGGGATCACCCTTAATTTTTTCATACCTTATAACAGCTAGAGTTCAGTTTCCAGATCCTCAGTCTGTGGGTGTCCCACCATGTGTTAAGATACCTCCAATCACCATCATGGTTATTTGTTTCTTCTACCACCAGTAGTCATTGTCATTTTCCCTAGTAGAAGGATTTTCCTGTACTGATCACACTCCTGATATCTTCAATTCATTGTCCTAATTGGTTCAGAGAGAGTGTTACAGAATTGTGATGAATAGAATCAATTTACAAGTAGACTTTTGCATGGGTCGTGTGTCCTTAGGCTTCTAACTAAATGCAACCTGCACTAGATTATTTAAATTTTCATGTCAGTTAGTTGTTTTTAGGGTAGTGGGATCATTATTCCCTCTCACAGAACAGTTTCTTTAAAGTCAGCTTGAATGAACAGTTAATTGAGCACAAAAGACTGACCTTGCCAGTGCTGCATTACATGCTCAGTCAAATTAGTTCAGACTATTATGATTAATACTAACTATATTTGTCATTTATAATTAACATGAAAATTTGGGGGAGATTTTTGGACTTGTTTTTGGTTGATTATGCTCATGGGAATTTCAGACCACATTAACATTTTCTCTTGCTTCTTAAATTTGTTCTGTGTTTTCTTAACAGAATAATTATGTCTTTGACCTGATTTTGGAATTGGCTGACTAATTTTTTCTCAGGAAGAATGTAAAATTGTCCCTTACCCAGTTTTTTCCTTCTGTCTTTGACAACTAACACAAAAGTTTGATCAGGAGAGAAGCAATCTGTATGTTTGAGTTCTGGCTCATTGTGTAAGATGATGGTATTGATCCAAATTTAGAATGTCATGGAGACACTTAAGATTTTGTATTAAAATCTGCTTACTACTCTTGGGTACGAAACAGGTGGCTCTGCAGACAGGCCTGAGCTATTGCCATTGAACAGACTATTGTGTGCAAAATAGCTTTCCATTATCATTGTTAAGTCTCATTAAAATCACAAGCCTTTAGCCTCTCACAGCTTTGTTCTCTTTGAAAGAGATGATGTTCAAGGTTTTTGAAATGTTTACATTTTCTTGAAATATTTTCATTAGATCAGTCTTCTAGAGAGGAGGAGGCTTTAATACTAGCTTTCGTATTTCATAAAACTTTCAAAAATTGATAAATTAATAAAAATTCCATTTGGGTATCTGCATTTGCATTTTCTCTTCCTTTAAAAATCCCTGTGTCTTTTTTCTTGCTTGCAATATGCATCGTTCTCACTACCACTAAACACTTATAGAATATATGCCATTATATAAGAAAACAGTAATTTCTGTTGCAAATGCCTACACGTTTTCCCCTTTAAATACAGACTCCCATGGACCCCTGGGCAAGGCAATACTGATGTGGGAAACAATGGCAGAACGAAAAATTAAGTTTCCTTACTGCCTACAGCCCATTGACAAATCCTTGAAACAGGCAGAGTGACATTCTTCTAGGTGAAACTCAGCTGCTTCAACGTTAATACATTGCTAAGGGCAAAAGGCAATCTTCGCCCAATCCCCAGGATCCTTTGAGTCTACTTTAACATATAAAAATTTCTTTGGAAACTTCCTTTATCTCTACCCCCCAAGATACATGTTGGCAATCATCCCTCAAGCATGTGACCCATTGATGTACATCTGAAGAGTCTCATGACTAACGTTTTACTAGACAGTAATAACCTAACAATAACTAGTAATATTCCTAAAAATAGCTAGCCCCTCAAGGTCCGGGAAATCTTACTTCCAAAATTCCTTAGAGATTTAGGCTCTCCCTAACCCCCTCCCAACTTGAAAGTATATAATCAATCAGCCAGTGCTCGTTTCAGTGCAGCTCTTTCTGCCCTCGAGCCCTGTCCTTGTGTTTTAATAAAAACCACCTTTTTGCACCAAAGGTGTCTCAAGAATGCTTTCTGGGCTGTTGGCTCTTGACCCCAACCATTTCTTACATCAATACTGGGGTGAAGAGGGCATTTGAAATTTCTTTTAGGCTGCAACCTAGTTCTTGTTAGGCCTCTTTTAATTTGATTTTGGCCTTAGAAATATCGCTTAGTTTAACTGCTCATAGCTTGGTTTGCTTCACTTTCTCCATCAAAATTTAACTCTTCTCATCCCGCCAATATTTTCTTATGGAAAATTTTAGTTTGAGTTTTTATCTTTCATGAAGTTTGGTTACTTTTTAATAGTTTGAAAGGCACATTTCATTCAAACCTCAAATTCTATATGACATGGGAATGTTGGGGTTCGGAGTCAACAGCCCAAAAATCATTCTTTTTTTTTTTTTTTAAAGATTTTATTTATTTATTTGACAGAGAGAAAGATCACAAGTGGGCAGAGAGGAAGGCAGAGAAAGGAGGAGCAGGCTCCCTGCTGAGCAGAGAGCCCAACATGGGGCTCGATCCCAGGACCCTGAGCCGTGACCTGAGCCAAAGGCAGAGGCTTACCCCACTGAGCCACCCAGGCGCCACCCAGAAAGCATTCTTGAGACGTTTTTGGTATAAAACAGTGGCTTTATTATAGCAAGGGGACAGGACAGATGGGCAGAAAAAGCTGCCCTGGGATTGTGAGGAACAACTGATTATATACTTTGGAACTGGGGGCGGTGAAGACAAAGGAAATTTCAGAAAGGACTTTCATAAGCCAAGGAAAACTCATAGGATCCTGGAGGCCCAGTTATTGTCAAGCTAAAGTTGTTTTTCTCTCTAGCAAAGCATTAACATTAAGATTTGGAGCTCCTGGAGGAATGTCAAATTCTGACTGTCCCAAGTATTTGTCTATTGGCTGCAGGTTATAAGGAAATTTAATTTTATCTACATTTCCTTTTGCCTTTGTTCTCTACATCATATGCACATTCAAATTGTTAGTAAATTCAGAAATGGTACTTAGAGTATTAGGATTCATTTTCTTTCTTTCTTTTTTAAAAAAGAATTTTTTTTTTAAAGATTTTTTATTTGAGAGAGACAGGGAGAGGTCATGAATGAGAGGAGGGGCAGAGGGAAAAGCAAACCCCCCACTGAGCAGGAAGCCTGATGCAGGGTTCCATCCCAGGACCCTGGGATCATGACCTGAGCCAAATGCAGATGCCTAACCAACTGAGCCACCCAGGCATCCCAGGGTTCATTTTCAACAATAATTTTTATTGAGTCTGTTGGTTATAGGTACTATGTTGTTTTCACATTTGTTATTTTACTTCTTTTAAAGAATAGGGGATCATGGCCATGAAGACTTGGCTTAATATAAATTCATAAGCAATATGTTATGGGGGAATTTAGATAATATGAAAGACTGTCCTCTCTTGAGAAATTTGCAAGGAGGCACGCAAATATAGTGAGATTACATTTTGAGATACTTATTCTTCTTTTCCGATATTTTCTCCTATCCTCCCATTCTCACACACTCAGGAAATAACTTTAGTGTTGGATTCTCACTGCCCCTAGATAAGGTTGCTACAAGGAAGAAAACAATAAATACTTGGTTTGTGAGTTTCAAAATAGATGCAGACAATACTTCGAAAGAAATTATTTGTGAGCCTTAGGGCAGAAAGTTATGCATATCATAAAAAGCAGAGTAGGTAGAATTCAGGATTCATTTTTCCAGTTTTTGAAAAGATGTCCTAGAGAGAGGAAAAACAAAGGGCTGGCAATAGGAACTTCATGGAAGTTTGAGTACCTGTGAGAAGAGGGGACTTCAGCCATAGGAGCTATTTTCAGTTACCTGAAGAGCCAGGCTGGCTTCCGCCCTGATGTTCTTGTTTCTACATTTATTTGATGTGTTTTTCCACCTATGTTTCTACTGGCTGATATGAGGTTTGTAAGAATGCATTGGAAAAGCACAAGAATATAGGGAGGTGAACTCCTTAGGAGGCTACTGTAGAAATCCAGTTAGGAGATGATGAGGTCTAAACTGGGGTGTTGGGAGTTCACTGGAGAAGAGTGGAAAGATTCACAAGATGCTTAGGGGGTAGAATCAGTAAGACTAGGTGATACATTGGATATTGGAGAGAAAGCATGAAAAGAATTACATACAACATAGTTTGCCTGTTTTTTGAGAGGTGTGAGCAACTGTGACTCTCTTAGAGAAGTGTGAAGAAAGTCAGATTTGGGGAAAAAAGATTAATTCAGGTTTCATCATGTTCATGTTTTTTAATGTTTTTCTTCTCCTCTAGTCTAAACTCCATTTGGTCAGCTAGTTGTCCTCATGCTATTTTAAAAAATATAATCTATTCTACTATAACTCAATAGCATCATTCCTAAGATACTTTTCACTATGTAAAATATGTTATCAAAACAATTGTTTCAGTAGAAAAAGGAAATTAGGGGCTAGAGAGTTTTAGATCGGCAATAATCAAGTTATTTTTGCTGCAGGGATGTCAATAATAAAGGAATTTTGAATATAAGTGTATTTAGTTATAAGATGCTAAAAATAATAAATTATATTAAAGTTGACAAGGCAAACTTCATTTTCTTTACATTCCACTCATTCCAGAGCTTCATTTTCCTCTTTAATCTTTGGCCTTTACCTGGCAATTTTGTTGCTTACATCACACCTCATGAATACCAAGGTTAACATAAGAGGAAACATATACTTAAGTAAATAAATATTGAACATGCCAACAGAGTAGCCAGCCATTCCAGTGAAGTGGTTGTGTCACATACACATTTTCTCTACTCACTCAGTATTAGCTCCCAATCACAATCAAATGATCAAACTATTAATCACATTATATCATATTTATGTTGTGAAAATTAACACTTTTGGAGAAATGGTGGTTATCATCCTCCCCTCCCTACACCATGACGTGATATACCACCTTTGTGATATGGTCAATTCCAAGTAACTTGGATTTTAAAAAAGCTCTCCAGGATATTCTGATACTCAGTCAGCTTTGTGCACGATGACTATGAGAATGTAAAGATATGTACAGTAAGCCAGGATTCCTCCTCTCTAGCAAGTCACAGTCCTGCAAGTGAAATGGCATGAATATAACATTTCAGTTTAACCAAAATGTATTGAATGTGAGGCACTGGCTAGGAGTCAGAGCTACAAAGATAAATAAGTCATGGTCTTTGCCCTCAAGCCTGGTAATGGGAGAGGGAAACACATAACCAGGTGATTTAAAAAAACAAAAGCATGGCAAGATGCAATAATTGCAGCCATGTGCACAGACTACTAAAGAAGTCCAGGGAAGGGACGCCTGGGTGGCTCAGTTGGTTAAGCAGCTGCCTTCGGCTCAGGTCATGATCCCAGCGTCCTGGGATCGAGTCCCTCATCGGGCTCCTTGCTCGGCGGGGAGCCGCTTCTCCCTCTGCCTCTGCCTGCCATTCTGTCTGCCTGTGCTTGCTCTCTCTCCCTCTCTCTCTCTGACAAATAAATAAAATCTTAAACAAACAAAAAAAAAGAAGTCCAGGGAAGCTTCTGGGAGAGATGAATTTTGAACTGAACCAAAACAACAGGTATGACTTCATTAGGTACAGAAGAGGGACTGAGGGTGGCAGGGGCTATTGCTGGCACAACAAATTGTATCTTGTGTGGATGCCCCCCCCCCACACACAAAGAGTAATACAACACAGAAGCCCCGCAAAAGGAGTGCTGAAGGGAAGGTCAATCCAGGTAGAACAAGGGCAGAGAAGTGTAAAATAGCAAATGTGTTCAGGGACCTGGAATCAGTTTGCTGTTACTTGACTGTAAAGTGAAGGTGGAAAGTAGTGGGATGCAGAGTGGAGGATGGAAACTGCTCTGCTGTGGATCTTGGGCTATGCTCTGTGGGCAGTGGAGAACTACAGATGGAGTTAAGCAGGGGAGTGGTGTGGAGTTTTGAATTTCCAATAGATGCCTTGTATGGTGGTGTGGAAGATGAATGTGAGGAAGGTAGTAAGATCAGATACAAGAATGGAGTTGACACTGATTGCTATAGTTTTATGATCAATGAGGTTGGATATGAACCAGGGCATTACAAGAGCACTAAGTGGGAGCAAATGTGAGAGATGTTCAGGGAGTACAGAATACGGCCCCTGATTTACTGTAAAGTGTGAGGAGGAGGGAGGAGGATTCAGGGTGACTGCCAGGTTCTTGAAAGGTTTAGAATGGGAGAGATGATGATGTCAATTTTGGTCACGCAAAGATTGAGTTACTTGTCAACCACCTCCATGGATTTGTCCTATAACACAGGCCAGAAATAATAAATGGCATGGAGGAAGTAAAAACAAAACTCAGAGGAGCAGAAATCATTTCTACAGAATCAGGAAAGATGGAATCATAAAGAAGGTGGTATTTGATCTAGGCCTTGAAGGAATAGTAAGATTCACTTTTGGGGATATGATGGGAGGGAAATGTCCAAGCAAAGACATGAACACTTTCAAGATATTGTTTCAGAACAATTGAGGCTTCCTGTTTGTGACTAGAGTAAAGAGTTTGCTAAACCCTGTTGAGGGGGATGTGGCTGGAGTGGTGGTTTGGAGCCAGGTCATGAAGGGCCTTTGGGTTCTGTGCATATGGGCATTGAGTTTTGCACTGGGCAAAGATGCTAACAGGGTCTTGGTTTGGGAAGAATGGACTCAGAGATATTGCATGAGATAAAATAGAGGTGGAAAGATTGAAGCCAAATAAATAAAAGAGTCAGGATGCTGTACCATGCTAGAAACAGGAATGGAGAGGAGGAGACCCAAAGTGAAAAAGATTGGGTAATTCATTGCATTTGAAAGTGTGGCTCAGGTCAAATTTATAAATGCTTGGATTACAAGGGATTGAAAAGATGGTGCTGACTCATAGAAATAAAGGAGTCTAATACAGAAACAGGTTTGTAAAGACAATGTATGGTAAGAGTACTAAGGGAACCCTCAAAGAGAAGACTACTTCTGGCTCTGCTTTGTCTTTTTCTTTGTTACAGGCAAAAAGATTTTTAAAAAGGTGGGAAGGGGACTGGGGGAGGTAGTATGCCTTACTGGTTAAGACTGTAGTTAAGAATTCTTGGCTTTAATTACTGCTGTGCTCTTTATTATCTGTGTGCCCCTGGATGAATGATCTAACCACCATAAATCTGAGTTTCCTGATCTGGAAAATGAAAATAGCAAGACTATTCATCCAGTAAGTTTGTAAATAGCACATGGTTTGCATTCAACAAATACTAGTCACTATTATTAGAATTCTAAAAGGAAAGAAATGCAAAATATAAGTCTAATTCAGTTATTATGTTCAAAAATACAATTCATTTGGGATTCCTGCGTGGTTTAGTCAGTTAAGAGTCTGCCTTTGGCTCAGGTCGTAATCCCAGGGTCCTGGGATGGAGTCCTGATTTGGACTCCTCGTTCAGTGGCAAGCCTACGTCTCCTACCTGGTGTTCTCCTTGCTTGTGTGTTCTCTCTATGACAAGCAAATAAATAAAATCTTAAAAAAAAAACTTAAAAAAATACAATTCTTTCAAAATTTTTATCGACTCTTCTGATGGACCGAAGGGTTGGTAAGAAAACATTGGTGTCACGTTATAACAATCCAGCTGGTGGTTACTAGCAACTATGCAAAGTCTAGAGATTACCTCTTGGACTTGATTAATATTTTAAAGATGCCTTGAAATGAATCCCTTATACCTGGCTCTGAACCTATAAGTATGTGCCGTGAATTCAGAGAGTTCCATGCAGTGAGTCAGGACACTTTACAAAATATAAAAGATAGCTTTACAAGATGTCAAATAAATGGAAACAAGGCGGATGACTTCAATAAAAGTTGTAGGCATTTTCAAGTGAGACCAGCAGATTATTTATAACTTGAGATAATTTCAAGATTTTGCTAGAATCCCAGTTATGTATATTAACATGTTATTCAGGTGCTTTGGAATCTGTAATGTAAATAAAAATATTTTCTGTAATCATTGTAGTAATTGATTCATGCAAGAATCATCAGTGGAGCTAAAAATAGTGGGTAAAAATTTGAGGAGTAACAGATTTGATTTAGATCAATGTCATCTAAAATTCAGGTTCCTTCTGTTTTCGCAACGGTTCTCTCCAAAATCTCTCTCCTCTGGTCAGTCTTTTTCTTTATCTTTGTCCTCAATACACAACGCATTCACCAATTTCAAAGGATTTAAATAGTAATGGAAATCTCAGTTATTGTTTAGCATGGGAAACACTCCTGCAGCCTTTGGACAACAGAGAATTTTACTCCCACCAGAGGGCGCTCGGTCGTTACTTAAGTCACCATTTGGGGTTTGGGGACTTTGTAAATCAAAAAGTAAAATGGAATTTTTATTTCGTACATTTGTAGGTGAACCTACAGGTTTGAGGATTAGTGTAACTCTAACATTTAAAACCTTGGGTATGTGTTTATTTTACTTTTGGATTAAAGATAATTACCTGAATGACATAGCGATCAGAATCCCTTACAAACAAAACCAAACCATAAAACAAAACAAAACAAACAAAACAAAACAAAACAAAAAGGAAACTTCCACCACCTAAAAAATCAGTTTTTGTTTTTCAGTAAACACTTCCACTCCCGGTTCATTGCAGTTTTGAGAGACATGTTTCCTCCTTCATCTCATTCATTTACTCAGGAATCCAGTTACTGAAGGAGAGGTGAGGCCAGGTTGGAAGGAAATCTCAGTTTCAGGATTTTGGTGCAAGGTGCTGACAGTCCTGTGAGTCTTGCTTCCCAGAATGGTCTTGCCTTCCGCTAGGCTGTGTCCAGGGTTCTCAAAGTCTCCCTACCAGCAACATCAGCATCCCCGAGCAACTTGTTAGCATGAAAATTCTTCGGCTTCAGACCAGACCTTTCGATTCAGAACCTCTGGAAGTGGGGTCCAGCAATCTGTATTTTAATAAGTTCTGTGAGTGATTCTGATGTATGCCCCAGTTTGAGAACCAAAGCCAGACACTTTGTTTTTTTACAAAGCAAGCTGCTTTTAGGCCTTGAGAGTCTCAACATTATTACTCAGTTTCCATTCTGAGAATCAGGGACACTTTGCTCCAGGCTAGGTCTCAGACTTTGAGGCAAAAGACAGTGCCAAAGTGGTTTTCTACCTGCTTCAAGCCTCTAAAGGAACTTGTTTTTCACTAGCCCATGGAAGGAAGTTTTGGAAGTAGATCATTCACTTGTAGAGGGAGCCAAGAGAATCAGTTAAGAATTTACTAAGGAGAGGCACCTGGGTGGCTCGCTCAGTTAAGCTTCCGACTCTTGGTTTCACTGAAGTCATTATCTCAGGGTGGGGAGATTGGCCCTGCTCCACGCACAGTGCCCAGTCTGCCCAAGGTTCTCTCCCTTTCAGCCCCTCTCCCTGTTAACATGAACACTCTTGTCTCAAATAGATAAAATCTTTATTTATTTATTTTTAAAAGATTTTTATTTATTTATTTGGCAGAGCAAGAGAGAGCACAAACAGGGGGAGCAGCAGGCAGAGAAAGAGAGAGGGAGAAGCAGGCCCCCCACAGGGATCTTGATGTGGCGCTCAATCCTGGCACTCTGGGATCATGACCTGAGCCAAAGGCAGACACTCAACAGACAGAGCCACCCAGGTGCCCCAAAATCTTAAAAAGAAGAAGAAGAAGAAGAAGAAGACGAAGAAGAAGAAGAAGAAGAAGAAGAATTGAGGAAGGAAGTGTAGCTTGCTGGTTAGGCCTACAGATTCTGGACCTACCTTGTCTGCTGTAAGTGACAACTCTGTGTGATATTGGGCAAATTCTTGTTTGTTTGTTTGTTTAACTTCTCTGGGACTCAGTTTCCTTATCTGCAAATTGGATAATAATAGCACCTATCTCATATGCCTGTTATGAGAATTAAATTAGACAAGATTTCTAGTGTACTTAGAACAGACCCTGGCACTGTGTGTTTAGAACTATTGTGCTTTACCATCCTGCCGGCACAATCCTGTCCTCTTTGGCCACTAACAAAACAATCATAATCATACCTTTTCCCAATTACTTTTTAAAAAAGTATTTTATTTATTTATTTGTCAGAGAGAGAGAAAGAGAGAGAAAGGGAGAGAGAAAACACAAGCAGGGGGAGTCGCAGGCACCCGCTGAGTGAGGAACCTGTTGTGGGACTCGATTCCAGGACCCTGGGATCATGACCTGAGCTGAAGGCAGATGCTTAACCAACTGAGCCACACAGGAACCCCACCTTTTCCCAATTCTTATGGGAAAATCTTAATGTAAACAATCTCCATCACATTTACACAAGTGACAGGAGTCTGAGGAACTCCTCTGGAGTCAAACAGAACTTTTCGTTTGATTCCAGCTCTCCAACCCAATAGATGTCCGGCTTTGAGCAAATTACTTAACTTCTCTTTAAATCTCACTTCCATTTTTATTTGTAAAATGGGATTATAATATTCATCTTGTAGGGTTTAGTGTGAAAGAAAGGAACACATTCAGTGAGTAAATTGTAGAAACAAAGCACTATTATCTGTACACTACTGTTCCCAGGAAATGCCATAAGGAGTGTAGGATAGTGCTTGGCATGTAAGAGGGCTCAATACACATTTGTTCCTTTTCATTCACAGCTTTATACATTTTGAGTATTTGGGGACCTTTTAAATCACCAAAGCGCTAATTATGTTCTTGTACTGTTTACTTTCTGTTTCATACTCCGGCTCCTGGATTTCTGACCTGGAGTGACTGGGAGAGCTCTGTTTTCCCTTCTTGCACAGGGACCATTGGAGCTAGATTTTTCTAGTCAGCTCTTTCCCACTTCTCTAGGTTGACTTTCCCCTAAGATCACAAAGCTCATATTTTTTATTGTAGAAAATTTGGAACATTTCAATAAAGCATAAATAAGAAAATGAACATTGCCGATTTCTCTCCAAAAGAAAACATCACAAATGATTTGGTGTATTTCCTGCTAGACTTCCCTCTCTTTGTTTAAATAAAATCGTTAACATAAAGTGTGTTTGATTTTCCTTCTTGCCTCAGGGCTTCTATGGATGTGAACATCTTGGCCCAGTGTGTCCTTCCATGGCCTAGGATGCTCCTTATTACCCCACCCCTTGCTCCTATCCCAGCCACCCCTGATGTTTCAGATGAGGCTAGGTCTCTCTGTTAGACACTTTCAAATCATGTTGTCCTCATTCTGGACTAACTTCTGGTTCTTAGCAATGAATCTTGTGTGATTATGTGAATAGTATCTATCTCCATGACTAAATTGTAGAAACCAACTGCATTCCAAGAGGCAGGCAACACAATGCTGGATACATTGTGTGTCCTCAACAAATAGTTTTCAAATGACTGAATGAGCAAATGAAAAGTGTTGTAAGCATTTTTCCATGCTGGACATGATCTTGAGTGTCTGATTTTAACTGACATAATTTTAACTTGTAAATGGTAGGGTGATAGGCAAGAGGTTGTCTTAGGATTTCAGAGAACTCCATGGGTTTCTAAAGCAGCCCATTATGGTGGGAGGATCCCTGGGCTGGGAATCAGGAGGACCCATGTTTTCCTTTCTGCTTTACTAGTTCTTGTGATCTTGAGTCAGCCACTGACCTTCACTGAACCACATTTTCTTTATTGGCTTTTCTTATCTCCCAAGGAATCTCATATATAAAATAAAAAGTGTGTGTAAAGACCCTTCTCAAATTATAAAGAGCCATATAAATATGTCCAGACCATTTAAAAGATATTTTGCTTGATTGACAGATAGAGCCAGTTGCAAATTTGTAATGAGGCTCCAACTTTAAAACTTGAAATTGATTCTGTTGCTGAGAAAATCTTCTATTTCAAAGCTTAATAATTAGAAATAATTGTGAGCCTTAATGTCTTAAGTATCCAAAATACATTAACTACTATTTAATTCCTTAAAGGCAGATATAGTAAAGTTTGCTTCAATTTTGTACTTAAAGATTGCACTTAGATTTACGTTTTTTTTTTTTTTTTTTCAAATTTCAGTTGGCTGATGCAGTCAAGATATTTTTGACAGATTGGCCAAAGAATGTAAATTAAATAGATTAAAAAGAAGTTTTAGTTTTTTAATATACCTTATACCTTATTCAACAGCCACAACATATGGTAAGATTTGGAATTTCTAAAGTGGAGATAATATCTCTGTGATGGGATTAGTGTTCATATTTGAAAGCAGGATGGAAGAAAGAAAACTTCCCACCAGTGTCTTAGATGTTAGGATTTGGAATCAGTCACCCTTATGACTAAATTTTATTGGCTGATTCTTTGGTAGTTTTCCACTGCCTCTTAAGTAATTTCCTTTCCATTTTAAGTTATGTGAAGGTGCTTGAAATGTACACATTGAGGAGGTAAAATATTTTGGGGAACAGATAAAAATTGAAATTATGATAGAAGGGAAGAACAGTTTCACACTCTATGGAAATTGTGAGTTCATGGGCAGAATGAGACAGTTTTTGCTACAACACACCCTATTAAAAAGTGAACATTTTTCTTTTCCTTTTTCATAATACCAAACAGTAAATGCTTAGCATTTTAGAAGAAGAAAATACTTTAAAGATCCAATGTTCTTGTTTCATAGACAATATCTAACATTTACAAAGAAATTTACAATTGCTTCCAGATAACATCATTTCACACGATCTTCAGAACTCTATTATTATCCTCAATTTAAAAATGAGGAAATGAAGACTCAGAGAGCTTTAATGACTTGTGTAAGGTCACAGAGGTGATAATAATAATGATGGATAATACTAATTGAGTACATGCTCTATGCCAAGCCCTACTCATGCATGATCACATTTAATTCTTACAAGAGTCCTAATACCTTATACATAAAACATGACAAGCTGGGATTATAAATCAGTGCTAAGAAACTGGCATATTTTTTCACTGAATGCTCTTCCAGAGACACAAAATAAATATTGAATAAAATTAATGTGATTCTATGTTTTTAGCTTATGTTGTGTATGAGGCTGATCAATCAAGTAAAGGGTGTTCTGATGTTGCAGGTGAGACTATGTGGAGAATTAAGGCTACCATAGTAGTATTGGGCTAGCTGACAAGCAGAGGCAAGAGTCTAGTTTTTCCTAACAGATTCCCTTTCTTTCTTCTTCTTTTTCTTCTTTTTTTTTAAGAGAGATTTTATTTATTTGACAGACAGAGGTCACAAGTACCAGAGAGGCAGGCAGAGAGAGAGGGTGCTGAGCAGAGAGCCTGATGTGGGGCTCGATCCCAGAACCTTGGGATCATTACCTGAGCCGAAGGCAGAGGATTTAACCCACTGAGCCACCCAGGTGCCCCCTAAATTCCCTTTCTTTGCCCTGGGTTTCAGAGCGTTGAGTGGGCAATTGGCAACTGGGAGCAAAGCTAAGGATAAAGTATACCATATTCTGAATATTGGGGACCAGATATTACCTGCAGGATTTGATGAGTCAGACAAACTGTTTTCCCCCAGAAACCTCCTCCCTGCCCCCTGCCCTCATCATCAGAGACTGAACTAGTCCTCATGTCCTATCCACTTTTGGACGAGATGAGGGGAGATGGACATGTTGTTAGAGTTGTGAGTCTTTGGCCTTGTGGAAAGTCCTGTGGCTCTCCCTTTGAAAGTGCTCTGAGGACCATCTGCAGAGACTGGGATGAAAAGAAGATAATGGTGTCTTATTTCTTAGTCATCAAACCAGATGATCAGACCTCAATGGCTGTATGAGTAAGGAAATAGAGAATTGAAGTGAGATAATGGAGCAGAGAGAAGTGAGCCGGCAGAGCAGCCTGTCCCTACCTGGTGGCGTGGCAGTGATGTGTGGGTCTCCCAGGAGTCAAGAAGCCTCCAAGGAAAGTAGCTAGACTAGAGCTGACTTGCCAGTACCTCACAAGAAATTGTGGGGGTGATGCTAGGGCTAACAACTGAGGAAGTATTAAAAGGTAGGGACCCTGTCCTGGGGAGGTCCCTTACTAGTTTAAAGAACCCTCACACACATACCCCATGGAAGAGCCAATGTTGGGATGTCTGCCCCCCAGAGCTGCCCAGAATGTTGTTAAAGGTTGGAGTTGTACTCTGAATTCAGGATGTTTAGAATGAATATTATATATGCTTCAAAAATATATGTAATAACCATGACTTACCTGGACGGCTTGGCATCCTCTTCAAATATGCAGAAAGTTTTATGAAATGTTGTTGTCAGGAACCAAGTAACATCTTTAAAATCCTTCATTATTGTGTGTGCATGGGATGAAGTTGAGAAAAGGTGGGCCAGCAAAATGGCAACTCCCTCATTTCTTCTTATTTTTCCTTTTGCTCCAGTAGGTATCTTGGCATCTGACCTGCTAGAATGAAGATCTCTGACTCCAAGCCAAGTAGTTCACTTTTGCATAAGAAATCCTGACAGATGGAGTCAATCAAACAGTCACTATTTAACAAGGGCCTTCTATGGTAAGTGATGTAGAAATTAAAGGTATACAAAAATGGTTCTTACCCTCAAGGAGGTTACAATCTAGATAAACATATGCTCATCAAAGATGAGAGAGTGTATGACAAGTGCCAAATGAACAGAATTGGCAGCAGAAGTACTGTCGGAATTGAGATTGCCTAGAAACCTTCTCGCAGTGGTCATCAGATCAGAAAAGGTGAGGCTTGACCAGTGTGGTGAGGAATGGGTAAGAAAAAAGTGCACAGAGACAAAGGGCTGCTATATGAGCAAATGGGCAGAGATCAGGGTGGTTTGGAAATTACATTTGAAGGTATTGAGTCCCCTCAAACAAATTCTGCGTTAGCCAACTTTTCTTCACAAGTGTTGGACACCTCACTCAAACCGGCTTAAAAATAAAGGGCATATATTTATTGGTTTATGTAACTAAAGAGAACTAAAGGTAAAGTGGGCTGCAGGGGTGCATTAATTAGGGCTGCAGCTACATTTCTCTGTGATCCTCATAGCTCTCTCTTTATCTTCACCTTGGCATTCTTGCTAGTTGCAAGATGATTCCTCAAGTGTTTGAGTTATCTCTTCCTGCATAACAAATTACCTCAAAACTTATGGATTAAGCAATAAACGTTTATTCTCTCATAGTTTCTGTGTGACAGGAATCTAGTCATGGCTTAGCAGAGGGGCTCTATGTCAGAATCTCTTACAAGGCAGCAGTCAAGATGTCAGCCAGGTTGTGGTCATCTGAGGCTTCACTGGGGCTGGAGAATCCACTTCCAAGTTCACACACATGGCTGTTAGGTGGAGTCCTCAGTTCCTTCTCATATGGGCCTATATATGGGTTTCTCATGAAATAGCAATTGGTTTTGCCCAGAGCAAGTGATGAGAGAGAGGAAAAGGGATAAGAGAGAGAAAAGGAGGAGAGAGAACCCAGTGTTTTATTTATTTATTTATTTATTTATTTTTTTTTTTAAAGATTTTATTTATTTGTCAGAGAGAGAGAGAGTACACACAAGCAGGCAGAGAGGCAGGCAGAGAGAGAGGAGGAAGCAGGCTCCCTGCCGAGCAAGGAGCCCGATGCGGGACTCGATCCCAGGACCCCAGGATCATGACCTGAGCCGAAGGCAGCGACTTAACCAACTGAGCCACCCAGGCGTCCCACGAGAACCCAGTGTTTTATAACATAATCTCAGAAATGACATGCCATCACTTCTTTCTTATTCTGTTGGTCATACAGACCAACTTGGGGACACTGTGAGAGGGGTATTATACAAAACTGTGAGTATCAGGAGGCTGGAATCATTGGGGACAATCTTAAAGTGTGATTACCACATGTAAACTATATCATTCCTTGTTCATATCCAGGAGAAGAGTGTTGCTTCTTTCAGCCATTGAAAAAAGTTCTTAGATATGCTCAGATTGCACCATTCTTAAGCCAATCACAGTGGCCAGGAGAATGACAGCGACTGAATGACTTAGGTTTGGGTTATGCCAATGTTCGTTTCAAGGAGACAGGATAACAATGACTGGCTTAGAAAAATTAGGGTCTACCTATAGCAGTAGATGTGGCTTGCTGCCACTCAAACATCATGGTTGCTCTACAGAAGGTGTGAGTGTTTGGGAGGCACGCACAAAGTCCTCTACAGTCTCTCTCTGGCTGCTCAGCATCCATACATATGTTCCTCCCTACCCATACACTGTTACATGCATTTACAACCTCTTTCTAAAGAGAGACAATCCGAAGTCCAAATCAACCTCCAAGTCCAGGATCTCTGGGGGTTGTCCTTTCCTCTCCATCAGGTATGGATACCATCCTTCACAGTTAGGATCTAAGGGGTCCACTTATAACACAACCAATATGGAATTGTGGAGGAAGAATGGAATAACTTCAATAAAACTCCCATTGGGGAAAAAAAAAGAGGCTAGAATACAGTACATAGCTTTCTGTGGTCCACAGCACAGATTATAACCCACAGGACAGGAATCCTAAACTCCTTGCCCTGCTTGGGAGAGCTCATGTCGGGAGGGTAGGAAGTGAGGTCCCAGGCACTAATTGCTGCCAGATTGTTGAGGGCCTTTTAGAACTTCAGCCTGTAGGCAATAGAGAAGGAAAGAAAGGATCATTGAGGATTTCTGAGTAAGGTACTGAAATGATCAAAATTGCTTTAGTAAGGGGTGCCTGGGTGGCTCAGTGGGTTAAAGCCTCTGCCTTCGGCTCAGGTCATGATCCCAGGGTCCTGGGATCAAGCCCCGCATCGGGCTCTCTGCTCAGCTGGGAGCCTGCTTCCCTTCCTCTCTCTCTGCCTGCCTCTCTGCCTACTTGTGATCTCTCTGTCAAATAAATAAATAAAATCTTTTAAAAAAAAAAAGAAAAAACCCATATTGACCATTTAAAAAAAAATTGCTTTAGTAAAATTAATTTGGAGGCATTGTGCCGTATAAATCCACAAATCTCCTTAAAATAATGTCCTGGGGACAAGTTTCCTCACGTAAAATGAAGGCGACTCTTGAAAAAGAAATGCTAACAGATTCCACAGTAAAAGTCCATGTATAACCCTGGGTTGTCTCTTCCAAATAGAAATTATAAGTTGTTTCTAGGCACCTATGTGAAGCAAACAGGGTGGTTCACGTTGTGTCACTTCCCTGGCATTAATTCCAAATTAAAGTGAATGAGTTTTTAAGACTCTTTTCAAAAAGTTTGTCATAGAAAGTAGACCTGGTAGGTAAAAAGTCACTGGGATTAAGTTTAACTTGAAAAAGTAAGAAAAAAATGAGTAGGGAAAGCTTTTTAGATAGCAATAACCCTTTACTTAACCTGTGCATGGTGAAGGAAAAAATAAAAATTATTGTTTAAATTATTTTACTACTGTAAGTTCTGTGCAAGTTAGCTGGTTAGAAGTTTGTGTAGGCTGTGGAGCATTTTGTATTTTAAAGAACCGAGTTGGCGGTAAGTAAAACCATGAGCCTGCAGCACCACCTGTAGTTGTGGGGGGTCTCTACTCATTCAGGATATGCAGAAATATCCTCTTCATTGTGATAAAGCTTATGAGATTTCTCCTCAGATGGTCTGGAAGGAATCCAAGAGGGGAAGTGGTGAGAAAATTGATTATTCCTATTTGAAATTTCAGATATTAGGATTGGATTTGTATTTTGACTTATTCCTGAGACATATATTATAGAACCCCTTTTCCAATGCCAACACACATTCACACACAGACACCAAAGTTGTTATTTCTCTAGTCTACAGCCTTGAGTGAGTATGAGTGAGTGAAATGTATAAAAGAAAACATTTTTTGAGGTAGGAATAGATTCATCATTGAGTTTCCCTGCCAAATTCAGAATTAGATAGTGGAAAAATTCTATTTATTTTGAGTTTGTGAATCTGCCAGCAAACTGTTGGGAAAAATAAAGACAAGCCAGATGAGGACTTGGGTTATGGAATGAACCATAGATGACATATGACTGAACTTTTTAAGAGAAGAATATAGTTTTTCCTACTTTTATTTCCCAGTTTTAGTTTAGAGTCTTTAATGACTTTGATCTGCAGCATGCTTTTCTATTATACTGAACTATAGAAGCAAAATGGAAAACAGAATATTGCAGTGTTGAAATTGACCTTAAGGGTTGGGAAACTGAAAATATCAAGTTTCCATAGTAACACTAATTTAGTCAGATCACACATGTTGTTTCTGAGCCATTAGTTTACTCTTATAATGCTTACAGGACATAGTATTTACTCTGTAATATGGTTAAGTTAATGTTACAATGCAAAGCAATTTCATATTTTCTGTATGTACATTTTATTATGGTAGGCTTGATATTTGATTTCTTGTACTATTTTAGAAAATGTGAAAATATTCTAAAGGTTTTAAAAAAAGTTTCTCAAGATAATTAAGCAGGAAATCATGAACATATCCCATTTAGAAAAATGATAAGGTAAAGATGAACTAGGTTTTGAAAGTTTGCACCAGCATTTTTTCACAGAATTTCTGAGAATTTGTTTGGTCTTCTAACTGAATAGCTTTTACATGATCTGATTTTAATTTTCACAGTTATCACATTCTCTATGGTGTATCCTGACATCTACTAGGAATTTGTCCCAAGTCCTTTTAGAATTCCCAAATCCATGAATACTACCACAGCTCTGCGTGTTGGCTGATTTTTGTGGGCCTGTTATTCCACAAACAAGCATTTTCCTCCACAGCTTTATGAGAGTTACTACAATGATAATGATCTAGAAAAGGGCAAAGCTTCCTTCTCAGTGGGCCCTCTCCTGGGGCATACACCAAGGTCATCTTTAGGACCTGTTCTCATATATTGGTCTCCTATTGTATGTGGTTCAGATTTGCTTCTCAATAAAGTGGAAAATGCTACGTCATATGTTTAAGGCATGATTGAAGGTCTTTATAAGTAAAATTAGTCTGTGGTTTTATCTTCTACAGACATGCATGAATATTAATACATGTTTTTCCATATAGTTTACTCAAATAAAAAAAAAACAGTAAATTGAATGAAAAATGATAGTCATGCTTTTTGATAGATATTGTGAATATAGATACAATTTTTTTGGTTGACTGGATTGTTCACTTCTTGCCTGTCTAAGTCTAAGTGATGATGAGAAATTTAATTTAATTCAAGAAGTATTTACTGAATGCCAATTATGCTAGACATTGTGCTAGGTACTGGGGATATATTGATAAATAATATATAGTAGTAGCAATAATAGAGTAGTATAGTAGTAATAAGTTGCATAGTGGATAACAGTGCCTGGAAGTTGATAATCACTTGATACACTTTAGCTAATATTACTATTATTATCATTATTTGCATTACATGTGCCAGTGCTTACATTACTTCATTTAATTCTTACAACAACCCTATTAAAGAGGTTGGCATTACCTTGATTTTTATAGCCCAGAAACGGGGGTTCTAGGGGCTAAGTAACTTGCCTGAGATCACCAATATGGTGACTGGTAGAAGCAGAATTCACACCCAGAGTATGCTTGACTGCCAAGCCAGTGTTCAAATATATTACTCTATGTAGCCTGTCCCTGGCTTAAAGAAGCTCTCACCTAGTTTTTCCAGGAAGCCCTGTCCAATAACTAGCTTAGATTTTTCAAAGTTTCCAGAGGAGGTCTTCTGGGGCTATATTCCAGTAACTTATTCCCCTAAAGTCAGTTAGAAAAAAAAGTCTAAAGCAAATGTCATGTATTGCACTTAAAATCTATTTCTTCCTTAGGATGGAGTAGAAAGTATATCTACCCATGTTGCAAACTGAAGTCAATACATTCTAGTGTTTTATGACATATACTTAGAGAACTCATTGTTCAATGAGGGAAAAGCACAAATTATATTACGAAATATTTGTTTTTCTGGATTTCTCTTTGATGTCAAAAAGCTCAGTTAAGGAACGGGATATTTTGTTGCCTTTTTGGATACTCTTTCTGTCCTTGATTTTGATCGTGTTTCAACGTTATTTTCCAGGGTCTTCTGACTGCCTGCTCATGGTTTAGGTTCTCACCTTGTAGTTTTTAAGTGTTCTCAGTGTTCACACAACATGATGGGTGTAAGAGGTCATAAGAGGGTGGGAAGAGGGTCAATAAATAATATGAAGGCAAAGCTATGAACATTTAGGGCCAATCTACTGCAAAACTTCTCTTGTGTAGAAATAGCTTTTCTGTGATTTAAAAAAAAAAAGCTATCATTTTTGGGGAACCATGACAGAATTTTAAATGTGAGGCACCAGGTGAAGGAGTTTAAGCAGATTGAGAAGTAGAAAAGCAATGCAGAATGAAGGTAGGGCTGTGCTTCTACTATAGTCTTATATGCCCTTCAGGGTCAATGACATTGTAGAAAACCAACCTGTTTCTCCCAAGAGAAGAAATTGTTCAGCATTTCCTCTTTTATCTTGTCCAGTGACTCTTATAGGTAATGTTTTTAAACTCTAGATTTAAGGGATTGGGCTCACGTTTTCCCTAAAAAGACTTTTGAGCAATATATACTCAGAATTGAAGTTCTCTCTGAAAGACGGATGAATACCTAAAAAATAGGCAACTTTCTTGAAGGAAAAGTAGTCTTTATTTTAAAGAAAGAAAATTCCAGTGCATACCAAGTATGACACAAGGCTGATACCCACCCAGTGGCCAGATATATTTTCCTGAGGGATTTTGTTGTGTTTATTCCTCTAGCATTTTTTCATTCCTGACTTTTGGGGTGGCCCTTCTCTGAAGAGTTTCCTCATCCCAGCTGTTATGATGTTTAATATAGAGTTGCCAACTTCTGATCTGGCGGTTCCAAGACACAGGGTGAGGAAAACAAAGCTTTCCAGTATTTTGAATCCTATCCCCCACCCGCACTGGAATTAGTGCTTTCATCTCTGGTCAATCCTGAATTGTTTTCAACCCTAGCTTCATCTCTGCTCTCCCCCGGAATAGCAGAACAATTACTAATGGTAAAGATCCATGTCCATGTCCAGGGTTCAAATTACTTATGCCTCACCAAACCTCAATTTATTTCTCTTTTCTTTTTTTATTCCTTCTCTCTCTTCCACCCAAGTAAATTAGGTGGTTTTTTCTTTTGGGGGAAATATTTACTCTAAAGAGCTCTGTGTGTGTGTGTGTGTATGTGTGTGTGTGTTTTCAAGATAAAAATTAGATTCTGGTTTTCTAAAATGAAGTATAGTGTAGTTTTTTCTTGGGAAAAACAGGATAATCATCTGGTTTTGATCCTAATGTTAGTCCATGGGAAAGCTTGACATTTCCAAAGCTTGACAAAAGGGGAGTCAAGGCATTTTGTTTTAGAAATATACAAGGATGGCTACTCTCTGTTTCCTCCTGCCCTTTAGCCTGAGTTATTTAACATTCAGGTAGAATGATCCTCACTGGTCCTGTGTTTTATGCCTGGCTGCTGTAGGATTAGGCAGATAAGGAATTTGGGGTAAGCAGGAAAAGGCGGAAATGAAGAAGCAAGGCACAGATATATGAAGGAACAGCCCATTACCAAGTGTGGAAAGGTATTAATCTTACAGTACTGTGACCTGTTGTTTTCTTCTGGCATGTTCAACAGGCTATTATATTGTGAATACTTCTGGAAATGGAAAGTATTTGGGAGATCAAATGGTGAAGTAGGAAAATGTGGTTCTTTGGTTCTCCTACTATTCCCAAGTGTCTGGTACAACATGGCTGTTCCCACATGGCTTTGTTAAAGGACCTCACCCTCAGAGCCCTCACAAATTTGCCTTTAAGCAGTACCCCATGCTCTGGATCTTTTCCTCATCTTTACCATCCACAGGAAGGATGGGCTATCCATTGACCTGAAATGATTGGGTCTGCTTCCCTTATACACACCTGTTCCCTGCCACGTATAGCTAGAAAGCTGGTTGAAAAATATTAGCATCAATAAAACATTTTACGCTTTTACAACAGGACTCTTTTAGAATTAATTCTTTATCCCCAAAGAAACTCTGCTAATATAACAAATTAGTGGAAATTTCAGATGATGTCAGGATAATAGAACAGGTGTCTTGGAGCAGGCAGGCCTTCTAGGGTTTTATAGGCCCTAATGCATATGGTCAAAGTTGCCTTGGAATCCTTACTTGTTTCCAATGGAGAAAAGTTCCTCTTACTTCCATAAAAAGGTCTTAATGGAAGCTTGAAAGAAAAATGCAGATTTATAATGAAGGAAGAATGGGTCCTTATTTTAAAGATGTTTTAACCATTTTTTGGTAAATTTTTTGAAATTTAAGTTCAATTAGCCAACCTCTAGAACATCATTGATTTCAAATGTAGTGTTTAACAGACCATCAGTTGTGTACCAAAAAATACAAAGATAAAATGTTGTCCCCAATATTTCATAGCAGTCTAGGTGAGGAAAACCCAAATTCCTGTGCTGTTTTCAACTATATTATTCTTGGATTTTTGTATGCTTGACAACTCTTGTTCACTTTTCTTCTCTTTTTCCTCTTTCTGCCTCATCTGTGTTACTTATACTTTGTTTCCATATATGAAAAAATATTCCTTCCAAACAGCTGATATTCCTATAAAAGTTTGTTGTTGTTGTTGTTTTTAAAGAAAGAAGGTAGGTAGGAATCTATTTTTAGCAGAATGGAGAATATTTAGGAAATCCAAGTCACATTTATATTATTATTGGTATTGACATTATACTTGACTCTTCCCTCAAATATAAAATATGGTAGAATCTTTAATAAATGCTTGTGTTGAGTGAATTTGAATATCTCATTTACTGATGAAGATTTGGAATTTTTGTTTATGAAGATATATTTTGTACATCACCTACCTGAATTTGTATAATAATTAACTTTTGCAGAACTTAAGAAAATAATTCCTTTCTGATTAAACTTTAAAATGCGCTTCTTAAATTTTATACTAATATAAAGCATAAATATTTTGTTTAGTATTGAAAAGCTACATTGGTCAAAATATTAAACTATTTTTGGTTTGTTTACTCATTTTCAGTTGTCAAAATAAGCATAATTGAAAACAGCTGCATTGAGATTATTTTTGACAACTGTTCACTTTCAGATCTAACATGGATAACTTCAAGAAAATGAGCCTTATCTAATTATGATTTTTCCTAGGGTATATATTCAGATTGCTGTTCTGCAAATTAGAAGATAATTAAAAACAGAAACTGATCATTTAAAAACTAGTACCACAGTTTTATAGAAAGACATTTTCCATGGCTTACTCATTTTTGTATAAATTGATTAGCTTCATTTGGCTATTTTACACATATCAACATTTTACTATTCTCTGGGATAATTAAAATGTAGTAGAAGATTAATGAAGTGTTTCTCTAATCTACCCTCTTATTCTTGTCTTCAAGCTGTACTTAAACTTCTTTTTATTTCCAGAGCAGCTTAATAATATGATTTAATATTAGTAAGAGATTTAGAAATTTTTAATATTTTAATAAATTTTGTGATTAAGTACATTTATTTTAACAGTTCCTCAGATTAATTTATCTCACTCTAAATGAGCTCTTGATTAAGTTTAGAAATTAGGAAACTATTGGAAATATTTCTTAAATACCAACTTTTATAAAATCCTATACTATTAGATAACTTTTTATTCTAAATTTATCCCTATAGTGCTTATAATTTATTCTAGGAATTTAAAAAGGAAATGTCATGTGCCTTTTTTTCTCTCCTAGACCAGAGAGTTTGGCAAAGACCAAAATAAGGATAATCAAAGACACCTACCATGCATCTGACAGTATGGGAACTGCTTATTTTACTGTTCATGCTAGGATTCCATTCCTATGCACGCATTACATAACTCACAAAGAAAGAACTGGGCTCCAGAACACTTTGATTTTACATGGCAATATGGTAAGGCTTAGAGAATACTTGACTATGGGTTGACCATCCTTTGTTCCAAACTTTGGTTTTCATTAAGCCATTTCTTTAGCCTTCATTTTCCCCCTCCAAACATACCAATGAGGGTGGATTGGATAACTTTCCTGTTTTCACCCTCTTTGGTATTTTGGGACATTTGGAATGCAATCTACAACTGACTCCCTCTCATGTTTCCTACACTGTCCTTCTCAAGCATTTTGCATTTTCTTCTACATTTATACTTTATCACAGACATACTCATTGACTGCAGATGACTGTAATTCTGAGAGCAACACAAAAAGTACCTCATGGAACCACAGTAAAAACAAAACCGAAGCAACAACATGTTGTCTAACATGAGCCCCTGAGTAATGAAGCCTTTCTGAGTCCTTACTGAGAAGTCACGGATGAAAAAATGTTCATCCCTGATTTCTGCCATCTACAGGTAGGTTGTGATCCTTGCCCATGCAGTAACCATGTGAGGAAATGTCTGTCCTTACCCACCATAAACAGATTTATTGTTACTTTGGTAACTTTGCATTTTCCCCCCTTAAATAGCTGCTGTATTCTTTTTTTGGGAAATCAGTTCTATTAATGACTGGACTCCATTATAAAGCATTAAAAGTAAAATTACTTTTTTTTTTAAAAAAAGATCTACTCTTTTAGCAGCTTTCAATTATGCAATATAGTGTTATTAACTGTAGTCATCATGCTGTAAATTACATCTTTTATTATTTATTTTATAAGTGGAGGTTTGTTCCTTTTGACTTCCTTCATTCATTTCTCCCCACTGCTGTTCCCTCTTTCTTAACTCTTCCTTACCTCTGGTAACAAGCAGTCCATTTTCTAAATCAATGAGCTGGATTGCATTTTTTTTTTTTTAAAGATCCTACATTTAAGCAGGATCATGCTGTATTTGTCTATGACTTAATAAGTGACTTACTCCACTTAGAATAATGTCCTCAAGGTCCATCCATGTTGTCACAAATGGCAAGATTTTGTTCTTTTTTATGGCTGAATATATTTCAGTCTCTCTTGCTGTATATCCATCTAGATCTATCTGTATATCTATATCGAATTTTCCTTATTCCTTCATCTGTTGATGGATACTTATGTTGTTCCCATATCTTGGCTTTTGTAAATAATGCTGCAGTGAACATAGGGTGCATATATCCTTTTGAGTTAGTGTTTTTGTTTTCTTTGGATAAATACCTAGAGGTGGAATTCCAGGACTACATAGCAGTTCCATTTTTAATTTTTTAAAATTTATTAATTTGAGAAAGAGAGAGAGAGTGTGCACACAAGCAGGGCAAGAAGCAGAGGGAGAATCAGACCCCTCACTGACCTGGGAGCCCAGCTTGGGGCTCAATTCCAGGACCTGGAGACCAGGACTTGAGCTGAAGGGATCTCCATACTATTTTCCACAGTGGCTGCACCAATTTACATTCCCACCAACAATGCATAAGAGTTTACTTTTCTCTTATTAATGCTTTGGTCTCTGATAAGTTTTCCTTTCATGTTATACACTTTAGTATTACAGATTCTTCTGCTCCAAACAGTGTGTGTTCTTCATCCTTTGGAAGACTAACTTCTGCACTTGTGCTCTTCTGTCTCTCAGAACATTGTTCCCTCATTTATCTCCTCTGAACACCATCTTGCATCTTTAATATTTCCTCATTGTTGTCTTTCTATCTAAAACCATAGTTCTCTTCATTATATTAAAAAATGTCCCTTTCCTTTGACTTTACTACTCTCATGTTGTTTCCCGTTCATTACCCTATTCACTTTCTGTACATTAGGGTGATCCAGAAATTCCATAACTTTGTAGCCTGACTTCTGCCCTCAACAATCCACTGAAACCACTCAAACCACTCTGTTTAAGGTGACTAAAAATTGTTCCATTTGTCGTTGAGCACAATCCTCTTCTCTCAGTTCTCTAACCCACTGTTGGCCAAATTCTGAAACTCTTTCCTCTTCTTTTTAAAGATTATTTATTTATTAGAGAGAGAGAGAGAGAGAGAGCACGTGTGCTGGGGTAGGGGCAGAGGAGGAGTGAGAGGGAGAGGGAGAGAGAATCTCTAGCATACTCTGTACTGAGTGAGGAGTCCGAGGTGGGGGGGGCCCGATCTTAATCTCGGGACCTTGGGTTCATTACCTGAGCCAAACCCAAGAGTCAGAGGCTTAACTGACTTAGCTACCCAGATGCCCTGTCTTTTTCTTCTTTACATTATATTCTCCTGGTTTCCCCACCTTTCTGCCAAAAATTATTTGTCTCATCTTTCTTCTTCTATAACTTTAGGTGTTCCTCAAAGATTTGATCTTAGCATCTTTTTTTTTCTTTTTCTTTCTTTCTTTTTTTTTTTTTTTTTTTTTCAATTTTAGGCTTAGCTGGTCTCTTGGGATCCACTGATAGCTGTATGTGGTTGACCTCCAAATCTGTATCTATAGCCCCTCCCCCTACTAGATGACTCTCCCTCTCTTTTTTCCTTCCTTATTATATTAGTCAGTTTGGGCTGTCATAACAAAATACCATAGACTTAGTAGCTTAAGCAACAAAAATTTATTACTCATGGTTCTGGAGGTGGGAAGCCCAGGGTAAAAATGCCCCCCACTTTGGTTCTCTTGTAAAGAATCTCATTTTGACTTGTAGACCGTTACATTCTCACGGTGTCCTAACACAGTGGAGAGGGAAAACTCTTGTCTCTCTTCTACATCTTATAAGGACACTAACTCCATTGTGGGGCCCCATCCTCATGCCTCATCTAAGCCTAATAATCTCCCAAAGACCCCATTCCCAAACATCATTTAATTGGGGATTAGTGCATAACAAATAAATTTTGGGGAGGTACAAACATTCAGCCCATAACACATACTTATAAAATATCTAAAAGATCTAATTCCAATAGTTAGCTAAATATCATCAGTGGGATATTTTCTGGAACCTCAGTATCATAATGAACAAAATGGAACCTGTCACCTATATGCTCAAATCTGCTCTTACATGACTCCTTTTATGTACTATAGTGATACACACTTCTGTAGAACATCTTGGGCTCATCACAACAGTCCTTAATCCCCATCACCTATTTCACCCATTCCCCCACACTCTTCCCCTCTAGTAACCATCAGTTTGTTCTGTATGGTTAAGTCTGTTCCTTGGTTTGTCTCCCTCTTTTCACCCCTTTATTCATTTGTTTTATTTCTTTTTTTCTTTAAGATTTTATTTATTTATTTGACAGACAAAGATCACAAGTAGGCAGAGAGGCAGGCAGAGACAGAGAGAGAGAGGAGGAAGCAGGCTCCCAGTTGAGCAGAGAGCCAGACGTGGGGCTAGATCCCAGGAACCTGGGATCATGACCTGAGCCGAAGGCAGAGGCTTTAACCCACTGAGCCACCCAGGTGCCCCTGTTTTATTTCCTTTTTAAAAAAGACTTTATTTTTTAAGTAATCTCTGCAGCCAGTTTTGAGCTTGAACTCACAACCCTGAGATCAAGAGTTGAACGCTTTACCGACTGAGCCAACCACAGGCCCCCATTAGTTTTGTTTCTTAAATTCCACATATAAGTGAAATCATATGATATTTATCTTTCTCTGACTGACTTATTTCACTTGGCATTATATTCTCTAGCTCCATTCCTGAAATGGGAAGATTTCATTCTTTTTCATGGCTGAATAATGTTCCATATATATGTACATGTATATCACATCTTTATCCATTCATCTATTGATGGATACTTGGGATGCTTCCATAATTTGGCTATTGCAAATACTGCTACAATAAACGTAGGGGTGTATATATCTTTTTGAATTAGTGTTGTGTCCTTTATATAAACATCCAGCAGTATGATTCCTGGATTGTAGGGTACTTCTAATTTTTTAAGGAACATCCATACTGTCATTCACAGTGGCCGCACCAGTTTACATTCCCACCAGGCACAAAGTATCCCTTTTCTCTATATCTTCACCAACACTTGTTTCTTGTGTTTTTTGTTGTAGACATTCTGACAGGTGTGAGGTGATATTTCATTGTGGTTTTGATTTGGATAACCCTGATGATGAGTGATGTTGAACATCTTTTTTTGTGTCTGTTGACTGCCTGAATGTCTTCTTGAAGATATGTTTATTCATTGACACCAAACACTTAAAAATATAATATTGGTCATTGGCATTTCCTCTTTTGTGAAGTGCTTGTTTAAGTCTTTCACCACTTTTACTCCTGTATACTTTTACTTTTCTTTGTTAATTTGTAGCAGTTTCTTATATTCTGGATACTAGTTCTTTATTAGTTATGCATGGCAAATATCTTTTCCTACACTTGGAGTTGAATTTCCACTCTTTCTATACTGTTGTCTATAAGTAGTTCTTAATTTTTTAAAAAAGATTTTATTTACTTATTTGACAGACAGAGATCACAAGTAGGCAGAGAGGCAGGCAGAGAGAGAGGAGGAAGCAGGTTCCCCACTGAGCAGAGAGCCCAGTGCGGAGCTCGATTCCAGGATCATGTCCTGAGTGGAAGGCAGAGGCTTTAACCCACTGAGCCACCCAGGTGCCCAGTAGTTCTTAATTTTATCAGCTACTTTTTTCTATTATGAGTACTTTTTGTACTTGTTTAGAAAAATTCTTCCCTAGTCCAAGGTCAAGAAGAATCATCCCATATTTTTTAAAATTCAAGATTTGAGTTTTGTGTATGATATAAAAGACGAGTCCAATTTCATTTTTCTCATTATCCCAGTATCTTCTTTTAGAAAGTCCATTCCATCCTCCCTGCTCTTCTATGCCCTCTCTGTTATAAGTCAAATGTCACACAAACCTATTTCTATGATGTTTCTCAGTTCTCCTGCTCTACTATTCTTCTAATTTTCTATCCCTATGGCAACACCATACTGTCCTGATTACTATAGCTTTGTAATATGTCTTGTTGTCTACTAGAACAAATTTTCCTCTTGGTTCTTTCACTTCAAATTGCTGTTATGAGCTGAATTGTGTCCTCCCTACAAATATATGTTGATGTCTCTAAAACCTCAGAATGTGACTTTATTTGGAAATAGGGTGATTGCAGTGGTAATTAGTTAAGACGAGGTCATATTGGAGTAGGGTGACCCTTCATTCACCCTACTTATATGATGATGGCTGTATAAAGATAGACACAGTGAGAATTCTATGTGACCATGAAGGCAGAGATTGGAGTTATGCAGCTGTAAATCAAGGAAAGCCGACGATTGATAGGAAACCACCGGTAGATAGAAAAGGCAAAGAAGGATTCTCTGTATGGGTTTCAAAGGATGCATCAACCTGGTAACACCTTGATTTTGGAATTCTAGCCACCTGAACTATAAGACAATAAATTTGTTGCTCTAAGCCATCCAGTTTGTGGTACGTAGTTACATACAGCATCCCTATAATTAAGTACCCTGATTGCTTTTGGCCTTTTGCACATAAATATAAATTTTAGAAGTTGTTTGCCAAGTTCCATAAAAACCTGTGATTTTCATAAGATTGCATGAATCTATAAATAAATTTGGGGAGAAGTTACATATTTTTACTACTGAGTGTTCCTTGAATATGGTATTCTTCTCCATTGCTTAGGTTGCCTTCAATGTCTCTGAACAAAGTTTTATGATTTTCTTTATAAAGGTGTTGGAAATATTTTACTTTTAATTGGTAATGTTTAATACTATTGTAAATGATATCTTTTGTAAACTTCAACTTTCTAACTATTTGTTGCTGGTATAGAGAAGAAATAGAGGTTTTGGGCATTATTATTCAGTGATCTTGCTAAACATTTTGGTCCTAATTTTAATAGTTTATTTTTATTTTTAAAAAAGATTTTATTTATTAATTTGTCAGAGAGAGAGACCATGAGCAGGGGGAGGTTCAGAGGGAGAGAAAGAACCATGATCTCCGATGAACAAGGAGACCAACACAAGACTCAATCCCAGGACCCTGGAATCATGACCTGACCTGAAGGCATATGCTTAGCTGCTGAGCCATCCAGGCACCCCAAGTTTATTTGGATTTGGTATAAAAATCATTATCATCTGTAAATAATGACAGGCTTTCCCCCTTTTCTCCTCTAGTTTCTTATTTTTAATTTTTTAAAATTTCTTCATGAATGGGCCCTCCCTTACAATGTTGATTAGAAACAATGATAGCCAGTCTTCCTTGTCCTGTTCCTGATTTCCAATGGAAAAATATCAGCATTTAAATTAAGTATGATATTTGCTGTATGTTCTTTAAATATCCTTTATCAGAGTAAAGAAATTTCTTCCTGCTCCTTGTTTGCTAAGAGTTTTATTTGGTTCAGTCATAAATGGGTGTTAAATCTTATTAAGTGCTTTCATCTGTATCTATTGAGATGATCATGTGATTTTTCTCTAATTTGTTAACAGGGTGAGTTACATTACTTAATTTTTGAATATTAAACCAACCACAAATTTCTCGGATAACTACACCTTATTACTTTTTTGTATTGCTAGATTATCTTTGCTAATATTCTATTAGAATTTTTGCATCTCCATGCTCACAAGTGAGCTTGATCTGTAATATTTTCTTCTTTTCTTTTTTTCTCAGTCAAGAATGTTTTAATTAATATACCTTGGTTTTTAGAGAAATTGATCAGAAAATAGAGAGTTACCATACCCCTCCCCACCCACCCACAATTTTCCCTATTATTATTTTGCATTAGTGGGATAGACATTTTTTACAGTTATTGAACTGAGACTACACAGAATTTTTGGGTAATAATCTTTTCTTATATTGTCATTGTCAACTTTTGGTATCAAAATTATGCTAGCCACATTAAATAAATTGGGCAGTATTTCTAATTTTTCTGTTCTCTGGAAGAGTTTATATACAACACATAAATGTACTCTTTGTAAGTTTGTGGAAATTAAGAGTAAAGACTAGGCCTGGGCAGTCTCTCTTTTCTTTTTTTAAATTACTGATTTAATTTCTTTAACAGTTATAGGACTTTAGAGTGGTCTATTATTTTTTAAAACTTTTTACAGGGCGCCTGGGTGGCTCAGTGGTTAAAGCCTCTGCCTTCGGCTCAGGTCATGATCCCAGAGTCCTTGGATTGAGCCCGCATCGGGCTCCCTGCTCAGCAGGGAGTCTGCTTCTCTCTCCCTCTGCCTGCCATTCTGCTTACCTGTGCTCTCTATCTCTCTGTCAATGAAAGAAATAAAATCTTTAAAAAAACCTTTTTACTAATAGTTATTTATTTATTTTAGAAAGAGAGAGAGCTTGTGCATGTGCATGCTTTTTCAGGTGTGGGCAAGGGGAGGGGGAGAGGGACAGGGAGAGAGAGAATCTCAAGCAGACTCTTTGCTGAATGTGGAGCCCAGTGTGGTGCTGGATCTCACCCCCCATTGATCATGACCTGAGTTGAAACCAAGAGTTTGATGTTTAATGGACTGAGCCACTCAGGAGCCCCTAGTTTATTCTTTTTTATTTTAAATTTATTCTGCCATTTATTTCAGTTTTGTTTTTGTGTGTGTGTGTTTTAAATAAACATATAATGTGTTATTTGCTTCAAGGGTACAGGTCTGTGAATCATCAGTCTTATACAAGTCACAGCACTCACCATAACACATACCCTCCCCAGTGTCCATAATCCAGTCACCCTATCCCTTCCCCCCAATTCCCCAGCAACCCTCAGGTTGTTTCCTGAGATTGAGTCTTTTATGGTTTATCTCCCTCCCCGGTCCCATCTTGTTTCATTTTTTCCCTCCTTTCTCCCCATGAATCTCACCCTGCCTCTCAAATTCCTCATATCAGAGAGATCATGTAATAATTGTCTTTCTCTGATTGACTTATTTTGCTTAGCATAATACCCTCTAGTTCTATCCACATCGTTGCCAATGGCAGGATTTTGTGTGGGTTTTTTTTTGATGTCTGCATTATATATATATTATTATTATAATAATTATAATTATATATATATCTATATATATCTCACATCTTCTTTATCCATTCATCTGTTGATGGACATCTAGATTCTTTTTTAAAATTATTTTTATTAATGTGTAATGTATTATTTGCCCCAGGGGTACAGGTCTGTGAATCATTAGGCTTACACATTTCACAGCACTCACCATAGCACATACCCTCCCCAATGTCCAAACCCAACCACCCTCTCCCTACCGCCCCCCCATGCCCCACCAACCCTCAGTTTGTTTTGTGAGATTAGGAGTCTCTTATGGTTTGTCTCCCTCCCGATCCCACCTTGTTTCATTTTTTCCTTCCCTGCCCCCCAAGCCCCCTGCCATGCCTTTCAAATTCCTCATATCAGAGAGATCATATGATAATTGTCTTTCTCTGATTGACTTATTTCGCTCAGCATAATACCCTCTAGTTCCATCCATGTTGTTGCAAATGGCAAGATTTCATTTCTTTTGATGGCTGCAGAGTATTCCATGGTATATATATACCACTACTTCTTTATCCATTCATCTGTTGATGGGCATCTAGGTTCTTTCCATAGTTTGGCTATTGTGGACATTGCTGCTATAAACATTTGGGTGCACGTGCCCCTTCGGACCACTACATTTGTATCTTTAGGGTAAATACCCAGTAGTGCAATTGCTAGGTCATAAGGTAGCTCTATTTCCAACTTTTTGAGGAAACTCCATGTTGTTTTCCAGAGTGGCTGCAGCAGCTTGCATTCCCACCAACAGTGTAGGAGGGTTCTCTTTCTCCACATCCTCACCAGCATCTGTCGTTTCCTGACTTGTTAATTTTAACCATTCTGACTGGTGTGAGGTGGTATTTCATTGTGGTTTTGATTTGTATTTCCCTGATGCCGAGTGATATTGAACACTTTTTCAAGTGTCTCTTAGCCATCGGATGTCTTCTTTGCAGAAATATCTGTTCATGTCTTCTGCCCATTTTTTGATTGGATTATTTGTTCTTTGGGAGTTGAGTTTGATAAGTTCTTTATAGATTTTGGATACTAGCCCTTTATCTGATGTCATTTGCCAATATATTCTCCCATTCTGTCAGTTGTCTTTTGGTTTTGTTGACTGTCCGTTGCTGTGCAAAAGCTTTTGATCTTGATGAAGTCCCAATAGTTCATTTTTGTCCTTGCTTCCCTTGCTTTTGGGAATGTTTCTAGGAAGAAGTTGCTGTGGCTGAGGTTGAAGAGGTTGCTGCCTTTGTCCTCTTCAAGGATTTTGATGGATTCCTGTCTCACACTGAGGTCGTTCACTCATTTTGACTCTATTCTTGTGTGTGGTGTAAGGAAATGATCCAGTTTAATTTTTCTGCATGTGGCTGTCCAATTTTCCTAACACCATTTGCTGAAGAGGCTGTCTTTTTTCTATTGGACATTCTTTCTTGCTTTGTTGAAGATTAGTTGACCATAGAGTTGAGGGTCGATTTCTGAGTTCTTTATTCTGTTCCATTGATCTATGTGTCTGTTTTTGTGCCAGTACCACACTGTCTTGATAATTACAGCTTTGTAATAGAGCTTGAAATCTGGAATTGTGATGCTGCCCACATTGGTTTTCTTTTTCAACATTCCTCTGGCTATTCAGGGTCTTTTCTGGTTCTATATAAATTTTAAGATTATTTGTTCCATTTCTCTGAAAAAAATTAATGGTATTTTGATAGGGATTATATTAAATGTGTAGATTGCTTTAGGTAGCATAGACATTTTCACAATATTTGTTCTTCTATTCCATTAGCATGGAACATTTTTCCATTTCTTTGTGTCTTCCTCATTTTCTTTCACTGAGTACTTTACAGTTTTCTGAATACAGATTCTTTGCCTCTTTGGTTAGGTTTATTCCTAGGTATCTAATGGGTTTGGGTGTGATTATATATGGGATCGACTCCCTAATTTCTCTTGCTTCTGTCTTGCTATTGGTGTATAGAAATGCAACTGATTTCTGTGCATTGATTTTATTTCCTGACCTTTTGCTGAATTCCTGAATGAGTTCTAGCAGATTTGGAGTGGAGTCTTTTGGGTTTTCCACATAAAGTATCATTCATCTGCAAAGAGTGAGAGTTTGATTCTTCTTTGCTGATTCGGATGCCTTTTATTTCTTTTTGTTGTCTGACTCCTGAGGCTAGGACTTCTAGTACTATGTTGAATAGCAGTGGTGATAGTGGAGAGCCCTGCCGAGTTCCTGACCTTCAGGGAAAAGCTCTCAGTCTTTCCCCATTGAGAATGATATTCGCTGTGGTTATTCATAGATGGCTTTTATGAAATTGAGGTATGTACCCATTATCCCTACACTCTGAAGAGTTTTGGTCAAGAAAAATGCTGTGCTTTGTCAAATGCTTTTCCATTATCTTTTGAGAGTATCATATGGTTCTTGTTCGTTCTTTTATTAATGTATTGTATCACACTGATTGATTTGCAGATGTTGAATCAAACTTGCAGCCCAGGAATAAATCCCACTTAGTTGTGGTGAATAATCCTTTTAATGTACTGTTGGATCCTATTGGCTAGTATTTTGGTGAGAATTTTTACATCTGTATTCATCAAGAATATTGGTCTGTAATTCTTCATTTTGATGGGGTCTATGTCTGGTTTTGGGATCAAGGTCATGCTTGCCTCATAAAATTAGTTTGGAATTTTCCTTCCATTTCTATTTTTTGGAACAGGTTCAGAAGAATAGGTATTAATTCTTTTTAAAATGTTTGGTAGGATTCCCCTGGGAATCCATCTGGCCCTGGGCTTTTGTTTGTTGGGAGATTTTTGATGACTGCTTCAATCTCCCTACTGCTTATGGGTCTGTTCAGGTTTTCTATTTCTTCCTGGTTCAGTTTTGGTAGTTTATATATCTTTAGGAATGCATTCATGTCTTCCAGATCGTCAGATTTGCTGGTGTATATTTGCTCATAGTATGTTCTTATGATTGTATTTCTTTGGTGTTGGTTGTGATCTCTCCTCTTTCATCATGATTTTATTAATTTGGGTCCTTTCTCTTGTCAATTTGATAATTCTGGCCAGGGGTTTATCAATCTTATTAATTCTTTCAAAGAACCAGCTCATAGTTTTCTTGATTTGTTCTACTGTTCTTTTGATTTCTATTTCATTGATCTCTGCTCTGATCTTTATTATTTCTCTTCTCCTGCTGGGTGTAGGCTTTCTTTGCTGTTTTCCTCCTTTAGGTGTAGGGTTAGGTTGTGTACTTGAGACCTTTCTTGTTTCTTTTTATTATTATTAATTATTCCTATTAACATATAATGTATTATTTGCCCCAGGGTCACAAATCTGTGAATCGCCAGGCTTACACACTTCACAGCACTCACCATTTCATATACCCTTCCCAAAGACCCTTCTTATTTCTTAAGAAAGGCTTGTATTGCTATATACTTTCCTCTCAGGACTGCCTTTGCTGTGTCCCACAGATTTTGAAAAGTTGTATTTTCATTTTCATTTGTTTCCATGAATTTTTAAAATTCTTCTTTAATTTCCTGGTTGACCCATTCATTCTTTAGTAGGATGCTCTTTAGCCTCCATGTAGTTGAGTTCTTTCCAACTTTCCTCTTGTGGTTGAGATCTAGTTTCAAAGCATTGTGGTCTGAAAATATGCAGGGAATGATCTAATCTTTTGGTACTGATTGAGACCTGATTTGTGACTCAGGATGTGATCTATTCTAGAGAATGTTCCATGTGCACTAGAGAAGAATGTCTATTTTGTTGCTTTGTGATGGAATGTTCTGAATATATCTGTGATGTTCATCTGGTCCAGTATGTCATTTAAAGCCTTTATTTCCTTGTTGACCTTTTGCTTAGGTGATCTGTCCATTTCAGTGAGGGGGGTGTTAAACTCCCCTACTATTATTGTATTATTATCAATGTGTTTCTTTGATTTTGTTATTAATTGGTTTATATAATTGGCTACTCCCATCTTAGGGACATAGATATTTAAAATTGATAGATCTTCTTGTTAGACCAAACCTTTAAGTATGATATAGTGTCCTTCCTCATCTCTTTTTATAGTCTTTGGCTTAAAATCTAATTTATCTGTTATAAAGATCACCATCCCAACTTTCTTTCGATGTCCATTAGCATGTTAAATTGTTTTCCACCCCCTCACTTTAAATCTGGAGGTGTCTTTGGGTCTAAAGTGAGTTTCCTGCAGACAGCATATCAATGGGTCTTGTTTTTTTTTTTTTTTTTTTTTTTTTTAACCATTCTGATACCCTGTATCTTTTGATTGGGGCATTTAGCCCATTTACATTCAGGCTAACTATTGAATGACATGAATTTAGTGTCATTGTGTTGCCTGTAAGGTGACTTTACTGTTTATTGTCTCTGTTCCTTTCTGGTTTGTTACTTTTAGGCTCTCTCTTTGCTTAGAGGACCCCTTTCAATATTTCCTGTAGGGCTGGTTTGGTGTTTGCAAATTCTTTAAGTTGTTGCTTGTCCTGGAAGCTTTTTATCTCTCCTTCTATTTTCAATGACTGGATATCCAGCCTAGCTGGATATAGTATTCTTGGCTGCATATTATTTTCATTTAGTGCTCTGAATATATCATGCCAGTCATTTCTGGACTGCTAGGTCTCTGGTCTGCCAGGTCTGCTGCCAATCTAATAGTTCTATCATTGTATGTTACAGACCTCTTGTCCTGAGCTGCTTTCAGGATTTTCTCTTTGTCACTGAGACTTGTAAGTTTTACTATTAGGTGATGGGGTGTTGACCTATTTTTATTGATTTTGAAGGGGATTCCCTGTGCCTCCTGGATTTTGATGCTTGTTTCTTTCGCCAAATTAGGGAAATTCTCTGCTATAAATTGCCCCAATACACATTCTGCTTCTCTCTCTCTTTCTTCTTCTGGGATCCCAATTATTCTAATATTGTTTCATTTTATGGTATCACTTATCTCTCAAATTCTCCCGTAGTGGCCCAGTAGTTGTTTATCTCTCTTTTTCTCAGCTTTTTAAATTTCCCATCATTTGATCTTCTATATCACTAATTCTCTCTTCTGCCTCATTTATCCTAGCAGTAAGAGCCTCCACTTTTGATTGCACCTGATTAATAGCTTTTTTGATTTCAACATGTTTAGATTTTAGTTCTTTTATTTCTCCAGAAAGGGATTTTATTTCTCCAGAAAGGGATTCTCTAGTATCTTCCATGCTTTTTTTGAGCCAAGAGAACACCTTGATAATCATTATTCTGAACTCTAGTTCTGACATCTTACTAATGTCCATATTCATTAGGTCCCTAGCTGTTGCTACTGCCTCTTGTTCTTTTTTTTTTTTTTTTTTTTGAGGTGAGTTTTTTAGCCGTATCATTTTATCCAGATAGGAATAGATGAATGAGAGAACAGAATACTAAAAGGGTAGCAATGATCCCAGAACAATATACACTAACCAAATTGGAAGAGACCCAAAACCAGGGGGGAAGAAAGGGGGAAACACACACACACACACACACACACACACACACACACACTGCTGAACAGAACAGAGCCACACACTTGATTTTGGGTGTATTTTGTATCTGTTAGAAGAAACTGCCTCCCAAAATTTTAAAGAAAGAAAAACCATATATATATATATATATATACACACACACACACATATATATATATACATATATATATATATATATATACACACATATATATATACACAAAAATATGGATAAACATGATGAAGGGATGGAATATGACTGTAATGATGAAAATTTAAAACAATTCTTAAAAAGGAATTGATAAAAAGTTGGTTGAAAAAATAATTAAAAAAAAAAAAGAGGAAAAATGTGATCAGGTTGGAGACTAGAACAAAGCCATGCACTTTGAGAATGAGAAAAAGATAAGAAAAAACAAAACAAAACAAAACAAGAATAAGAAAAAATAGAATAAGAACAAAATAAAATTAAAAAAATAAATCTAACTTTGGGGCACCTGGGTGGCTCAGTGGGGGGGTTAAAAAATCTAACTTTGAAAGCTAAAGGATCTGGGAAAAAAGCCATGAAGTCTATATGTTGCTTTCTCCTAGCTTTGGAGATCCACAGTTCTCATTGACTGGTGAACTTGGTCTTGGCTGGATGTTCTTGTTGATCTTCTGGGGAGGGGCCTGTTGCAGTGATTCTCTAATGTCTTTGTCTGAGGTGGAATTGCATTGCCCTTGCCAGGTGCCAGGCTAGGTAAGCTGCTCCTTCCTTGTACAGCTCTGGAGGATGGGAATGAAAATGGTGGCTTCCCAATCTTGTCCCTGGAAGAGCTGAGATCTTGGGGCCTCACTTTTCAGTGCACCTTAGGGAAAAGCAGTCAATTACTCCTGTCTCCCTGGTCTCCGGCCACACTTTATGCTCACCTGGCCTGTGATCAAGCATTTCTATCTCTGGTGCATGGCCCCATTTGGAGTCTCCAAACTCAGGAGATTTCTGCCATACCCTCCCATGCCACTCCTCCTGGAGGAGGAAGGAGGAAGTCTCCCTGGATCTGCCACTTGCAGGAGCCCTGCTTGAAGAGCAGTAGCCCAACTGTGCCTTAGATCATGGTTTAAAGTAATCCCAAGCTGAAAGCCCCCTGATCAGCTCCATCACTGCAGCTGGCTTCCCCACTCTGATACCTGGAAGCTCTGCCACACTCAGACAGCCCTGGTGTTTTTGTGAACCCATGGGTCCTGAGACTGCACTGTCCCTTGAGGCCTCCACCCCCTGCTTAGCTTCTGGAGCAATAACCCTCAGTGGAGCAGACTTCTAAAAGTTCTGATTTTGTGCTCTGCTGCTCTACCACTTGCTGGGAAATGGTCCCTCCCTCCCAGGTCTATCTTCCCATTTATTGCCTCAGATTCACTTCTCAGCATGTCCTAGCTTCCAGAAAGTGGTGGCTTTTCTGTTCCTAGAATTGGTGCTCTTCTCTTCAATTTCCCATTGAGTTTGTAGGTGTTCAGAATGGTTTGGTAACTATCTAGCTGAACTCCTGGGACCTGCCTTCTACTGGACTAGGTCTCCTACTCCTCCACCATCTTGCTCCTTATTTGTTCTTTTTTTTCTGATTAATTTCATCAAAGTTTTATCAATTTTGTTAGTCTTTTCAAAGGAGAAACTTTTAGCTTTGTTGGTTCTTTTTCATTAGCTCTTCTCTATCCTTATTATTTCTTTCCTTCTACTCTCTTCAATTTTATTTTACTTCTTTTTGTCTAATCTCTTGAGATAAATATCTAGCTTATTAATTTTCAGTAATTATTTTCTACTATATTCAGTTTATATAATTCCTTCTTAGTACTGTCATAGCTGCATCTTAAAGTTGTAATATTCTGGTTTTTAAATTATGACTCAGTTCAAATTATTTTCTAATTCTCTCATTATTTATTTTTGACCATTTGATCCATTTTATAATTTTTCAAACAAACAAATGGAGATTTTTGAAATTATCTTCCCACATTATATAAGGGTCAGAAAGCATTATCTATATGATTTCAGTCCTTTGAAATTTGTTGAGACTTGCTTTGTGACTCAGCATATTGTCAATTTTTTGTAAATGTTTCCATGTACTTGATAAGAATGTGTATTCTACTGTTGTTAGAGTCAGTGTTTTACGTATGTCTATTAGACCACTTTGTTAATTGTGTTGTTCAAGTATTTTGTCTTATTTTGTTGTTTGTTTTATCATTCACTGAAATCTTTCAACATTATTATGGGTTTGTTTATTTTTCCTTGAAGTTCAGCTTTTGGTTTACATATTTTGGGGACATGTTATCAGGTGCATGTAATTCTAAAATTATATCTTCCTGGTGAGTTGAAATTTTTATCAATATGAAATCTCTTTATTTCTAATTTTTAAAAAGATTTATTTATTCATTTGAGAGAGAAAGCACAAGCAGGGGGAGGAGCAGAGGGAGAGAGAGAAGCAGACTCCTTGCTGAGCAAGGAGCCTGACATGGGGTTCAAGCCTGGGACTCTGGGATCATGACCTGAGCCAAAGGCAGACTGACTGAGCCACACAGACACCCAAATCTCTTTATTTCTAGTACCTTTTCCCTTGAAGTTGATTTTGTGTTATATTTATATGTATACATCAATTTATACATATACATCTATATATACATTATACATACATCAATTTTGAAGTAAAGGTTATTATTTGCATTATTCCTATTCTTTTACTTTCAAATTTTCAATGTCCTTTTATTTTTGTATGTATTATTTTTTTAAAGTTTTATTTATTTATTTGAGAGAGAGAGAGCAAGAAGTGGGGAGGGTTTGAGGGAGAGAAGGAGGGAGAGAGAGAGATTCTCCAGCAGACTCCATGCTGAGCATGGAGCCTTCTATGACTCTGAGATCATGACCTGAACCAAATCAAGAGCTGGATACCAGCTGGATACCTAACTCTGAGGCACTCAGACACACTTTCAATGTCCTTTTATTTTATTTTTTGAATACTTAATAACATTTTATTAAGAAATCCCTTGGTAAGAAACCTAAGAAAAAACCAATGAGATTAAGAGCATATATGACTGTCTTGGGTTCACTAAAAACAGTCAGTTTTATAAGAAGTTACATAAATCCTAATTAAGTATTAATTCAATTACCATAATTCTTTGACAAAGAAACTTTAGAAAATTAATATCATGAAAATTCAGCAGTGCTGTAATGGTCAAAATTAATCTACAGGGAGTAAAAGTTTAAGAAATAGTTTTCACACTATGAAAATACATGAATTATTACTTTTGAATCTTATCCAAACTCTAAGTGTTTGTGTAATGGTTGGTAAATTTTAATAGATGGCTTATTATAGAACTGAACAGGATGCCTGGTATAGACCTTGAGACACAAGCGACAGCTCTGTATGATGGTGTGTATAAATATGCCTTATCTGTTTTTATATATTTTGCTGACTGGGAAGGATTCTGAAGCCAACATAGGTAATTATCATCTCAACACATCTTAAAGTATTATTTTCCAACTTTTAAAGTATCTTCAGAAAATTACAATCTTTGGCATATATGTTTATATATCTATACTCATATATACACAGGTATAATATATGTATATGTATATACATATATATGTATATGTGAAGGATACACATACATAATGTTATATGGCAGACAGCCTTTGCGCTGTTCAATGTCCTTTTAAAATCCAGATTGCAAATCTTTGTTTCTTAAACTGGAACATTCAGTCTGTTTGCATTAAATGTAGCTGCTGATGTATTTTATTTAATTCTATCATTTTATTTATTTATTTTTAAAATTTGATATACCTCACCTATCTCCTTGTTTCTCTCTGGATGGTAAAGTATATTTTTAAAGATAATTTTTCCCTTTATTATCTTGGTCCTTATATACTTCAGTTTTATTCATATAGTTACTGACCTGTACATTACAATTATTTACTTACTTACTGTACATTACAATTATAAACTTACGAAGTTTAAAGTTAATACAACTTTGCCCTCCTTTCAGATAGTACAAGTAATTTAGTATTGCACTGTCCCTGTTCCCAGCTTTATTTTTTTCCCTCCATTTTGAATTTCTGGGTTATTTCAACTTTATTACTCTATGGAAATGGAGAAAATTTTAGGAAGACATAATAAATTTAATATTGATACAATCTAACAACAGTTTTAACTAGAAATTCTAAATTTACTGATTGTGTCTTCTTCTGACTATCAGAGCTGCTAAGGAAACTTTTTTAGTCAGCATATGTAAATTCTTATGTTTAAACTTCTAAAGATTTTTAAATAAGTTGTGCGTTCTAAAGGTGCATTTTTACTTTAGCATTTTTATTGCATTGGAACAATTCCAGGCCAAATACCACCACTTATCCCATGTATCACTTGGTGGAAATGTTTGACCTGAAGACTTCTGTATTTTTTCTATTTTGGGAAAGTTTATGCCATGTTCTCAATACTCCTTTGGTGTCTGTCCCATTGGACATATGTTGGAGACTCCCAACTGAGTCTCTATAGTTTTGAACTGCTTTTTTCAAAATTATGTTTTTACTTCTTTATCTCACTTTCATAGATTCTGTAAAAATTTCCTAGTACACTTCTATTTTATTAACTTCCTCACCACTATCTTTCTCACCTATTGAAGTTGCTAAAAAGTTAAACTCTAATTTTTATTTCCAGGACTTCTAACTGGTTTTTTAAAAAATGCCTGTTTTGGGGCGCTTGGATGGCTCCGTCGGTTAAGTGGCTGCCTTCAGCTCAAGTCATGGTCCCAGGGTCCTGGGATTGAGTCCTGCTTTGGGCTCCCTCTTCAGCGGGGAGCCTGTTTCTCCTTCTGCTTGCCTATCCCCCTGCTTGTACTCTTTCTCTCTGTCAAATAAATAAATAAAATTAAAAATAAAAAGCCTGTTCTCCTTTCATTTTTGCTTGTTTTATTTCACAATTTATTGATTTTTTTCCATAAAAGTGTTATTACTTTATCTCTTTGAATATCCTAAAGTCATGTTAAAATTCTTTTGTAATTTTCATTTTGTTGCTTCTTAGTTTTCCCTATGTGTTATAAACCTTGGATTTGTAGATTCATCTTGAGGGCAAATATTTTTTCCCCTTTGTCTTTCTTTGCTTACTCCTCTACTTTGTTGTAGTTGTCTTTACATATCCTCTGTTGTTCCCTGTTCAGAATCAGGTGGTAGGGACAACTCACTGGTGATTTGGGGTTAGGACAGATCCATTTGCTTAACCAGTTGCAGCTCAGCCCATATCCTGACTGCAAGGATATTTACTTTGTCTCAAGAAGATGGGCACATAGCTTTATATAAGTTAAAGCCCCAGGCAGGCAGGTCTCTGGTACAGCTCTTTCCAACCTCCTTTCCATTCCAGTCTGTTACTTCAAGCAGTGGGACTGGCTCTGGTCTTCTGCTTCAGATAGGGCACTTTGAGTCTCCATCATCATTGAAAATATGAGCCCCTGGCTGCCTTTGCCTGCTGCATCCACTGGTTTACTACTTTGTGTTTTTGTTAGGAGTTTCTTCTTTTGGAATGTAAGTTCCATAAGAGCAAGGACTTTGTTTTGTTCAGTTCAGGGTCCTGTGACTGAAATTGTATGTCTACTACATAGTAGGTGCTGAATTAAAGCTCATTAAATGAATGAATGAGTGAATGAACAAATGTTTGTTTACTGAACCACAGAGATGTTTGTCTCTTTTTAAGCTTGGCTACATATTTTTTAAGACTTCTACCTTCTATATTTTAATCTTTTATTGCTTATTTGGTGGAGAGTGAGCGGCTCAAAGCATGAATTTTCAACATCTTGATCTGAAGTTGTGGCTAAGTATATATGTTAGTACAGTTAGTCATTTGCCTATTAGGATGAATAGTGTGTGCTATGGTTATTAGTACTTCTATCTCACACAGCCAAATGTTTTAAAGTTTTAAGAATTTGAGCTCCAGAAATTCAAACTAATTTCCTAAGCACATCTTGATTTAATTTTCCTCCATGCTCTAATGGTGGATAACATTAAAAATATCACATTATATTTAGCTTGATGGAAACCTGCCAAAAATAGTCATTGAACACAGCTTGTCTAATTAGCCCTTTTCTGCATGACTGTAATTGTGAAAGTGGTGGAAATTTCTGCAGAATATAATATGCTCAAAGAATTAATTAGAAACATGCCACCAAGGAGGATTTGGCTTATGTATTAGTTTTCTCTTGCTGCTGTAACAAATTGCGACAAATGTAGCAGCTTGAAACAATATCCATTTGTTATCTCATAGGTCTATAGAACAGAAGTCTGGCATGGCATGGCTGGATTTACCATTTAGGGTCCCCAAAAGCCAAAATCAGGGTGTTTGTAGGGCTGCGTTCCTTTCTGGAAGCCATGGGGAAGACTTCCACATCTAACCTGCATTGATTATGCCTTTTTATGTTCTGTATTTCTGATGCTTTGACATCTGAGACTTTGCTGACCCTGGAGAGACTGCCCTTTTCAGGGCTAGCTAACTTCTGGAGATGGTAAACGTACCCAGCAGGTGTGCCTTTCATAAACAAATTAACCAATGGAGCTCTTACCCACACCACCTTCTCCATTGGGCTGTCACACTCAGGGCCAGTATTCCCCTGCTCTCTTAATCACAGGGCCAGCTACTGGACAATTGGGAAAGCCCCTATGCCTCAGAACCTAATGATATTATTCAAACTAGTCAATTCTAAATCTGCCTACCCTGCTTTGCTGGTTCCTTCCATGGAAATCACAACAGAGACAATGCCCACATTTTCCCCCCTGCCCCAGACTTTGACTGACCCCAGCACTTCCCTGTGTGGCCTGGTATGGTATGCCTGCCTATTCCTTTTGGCAACTGTGAATATCAAACTATCTTTTTAATGGCAATGGTCTCCAGATTGCTTGGCTTCACCATACCTGAATAACAATAAAACCCACGTTTCATTTATTTATTTGTTTGTGGGGGTGTGTGTATGGGGGGAGAGCACAAGCAGGGGAAGAAGCAGGCAGTGGGAGAAGCAGGCGCTCCGCTGAGCGGGGAGTCTAGTGCGGGACTCGATCCCAGGATCCCAGAATCATGATTTGAACTGAAGGCAAATGCTTAACTGACTGAGTCGTCCAAGCATCCCTAAAACCTATATTTTAAAACACATGCTTATTCAGGTTGTGGACAGAGTCCAGTTCTTTTTCATGCCTTCCACATGGCCCCTCCACCTTCAAGCCTGCACATCAAATCCTTCTCATGCTTTGATTTACTCTTTCACTGTACTTCTCTGACTTCCTCTTACCCTTTTAAGGGCTCATGTGATTACATTGGGTCTACATTAAGAATCCAGAATAACTTCCTTACTTTAAGGTTAGCTGATTAGTGATTTTAATATCTGCAACATCCTTTCACCATGCAATGGAACGTAGCCATAGGAGTAATACAAGGGGGCAAATATCATGGAGGTCAAAATTCTGTCTACCAGTGTTTTAGAAGTTAAATTAAAAAAAAAGTGCTGATTTCAAAATTTACATTGGGAAGACATTATCAGAAGTTGTAATATGTTCTTATGTGTTCACATTGCAGACTGTGGTCTCGGAGTTTATTCGTTTAAAATTTCTATGACTGAAATAGCTTTAAATAATAGTACGATTAAGAGAATTACACTGTAAAGAGTTACTCAGGTATGAGTCTAATTTTGCTCCTATCACGCATAAGGCCAAGATACTAATCTTGTGTGACACTCAGACTGTGCTCCATCTGAAATTCCTTATTTCCTTATTTCTGTAAAGGGCATCTCAGGTGTTTCTGTATCCCTTCATGCACATTCACTCTCACAAAACACCTTAATACTTACCTTTTTTTTCCATCATTGAGTCTTTATATGGATTTTGTCTATTTTCTTATATATTCATTGGGGGGAAAGTTCTGAGGCATAATGACATGATGAAAGTTTAAAAGTCTCACTTGACACTTCCTAGTACAAACAGTTAAAAATGCTTTATTCTCTGCAATTAATACAGGACCAAATAATGCAAATGTAAGACATCTCAGAGGCAAACATTTTCCAAAATCACTTTACCCCAGTACCCACAGGCTCCTTGAGATAGTCACAAGTATGTTCCTCTCACCTTGTGATTGCTCATCCTTACTTCCTCTAACCTTGTTGTTATATGCTCCCTGCTTTTTTCTTTTTCTTCATTCTTTTTTTCTTATGTCTACTTCTTGCTTTCTCCTTTCTTGTCCTATTTTTTTACTTTTTCTAATGTGCATGTTTTGATCCTTCTCTATGGATTTCATCCATAGTGATTTTATCACTCACTTTATCCTAGTTTTCCAGTTTCCTTGGATTGCTCTCTTACTTTTTTCTTTTCATTGTGTTTTTCCAGCAAGCATTGTTGTCTTACACCTTCTATTCCTTAAATACAGTATTTCCTTTCAAAGCACAATTATGCAATCAATTGTTTGGCAAATAATACCCATTGAAGTCTATTGCTAGGTGAGGAGTGAGAAATAAAATTAATGAAAAATAATTAGCAGTGGGATCCTGGATTTAGACATAAGATCTTCCTCACCCATAATGATTAATCTCATTTTCTGAAGTTTAAGCTTTAATTTTCTAACTTGAGAATATTACAGGTTAGAATAACATGATGAGGACAGGTAACCACTTGAAGGTTAAGCGTTTTTCAATTTCTTGCCAAAACAGGAGGGCATGGCAGCCTTACCAGTTGGCCCAGGTTCAGAGACATGCTTCTCATGTTTGTCATGCCTTTATAAAAGAAGTTCAGAGTTGCTTCAGCTCTAACATCTCATTTGCCAAGAGTTCTGAATTTATCCCCGTAGGGTACACTGTGGTTAGTACACTATGTGCTTAATGAGTCTCTGGGGATAAAGCTTGACTCAATTCCCTCAAATATGAACTGTCATTATTTTCCCCATGAAAGTAGATTTACCATAGCTTGGCCATTCGCTTAGTATGTTGCTGTGCTGCAGCTTTAACTCCTGAAAGATTGGTGGAGTTTTCATTTGGCTGTGGTCATTATAACAGAATCAGACTTGGCCTTTGCAAAATCATTTTGCTTTTAAGAAGTCAGACCTGATCTTTGAAAATCCTTAGGACCTTTTGTGAGGCTTTAAAAAAAATATTTTGTGAGAGTCAAGTCCAGTTGTTTTTTTCCTTCCTTTTAAAAAAACTGCCACTATCATGGAAAATCTGGGCAGATGAATAATTCCCCCTGTTTCAGAGTTAAAACAAAGCCATACATAATGGTAATGCAAATGATAGCATTTTGCCTGTGTTAGAATCATTCTACCATTTTCTCCTGCTACAAATACAAAAACAAATTAAAAAAAAAAACATTGTTTCCTATGTAACCAAGTGATTCTGGTCACTTCTCTTTGTCACTTGGTTATTCAAAGTGTGATCTCTTGTCAACTGTAGAAATGCGATTCTTTCCTTGTGTACTTCTGATAATCAGGTGGACATTTGCTGTGATACAATGAGGATCCTATAATTGTGGTGCTTGAGAGATGCTTTTTTGTGAGACTAATGGAATACCATATTATCTACAGTAAACAAATGATCAGATCAATAACTTAAGGCAGGATTAATACTAGATGTTCCCCTTTCATAGTCTAAAATTCACAGTACATTGGGGCACTGATAATTTGATATATATATATATATATATATATACACACACACACAATGTATATATGTGAGCATATATACATCCTTTTTGCAGTGTCAAAAGAAATAAAATGTAAAATGTAGCAGGAAGGATTTAAGCTTAAAATAATTTCTTAAATGCTGAAATTGTTAAGGGATTTTAACATTGACTAAGAGTCTACCATGTATCTACACTTTACACATATCCTCTTATTTAATTCTGCTAACTACCACATGAGGGAGGTATTATACTCCTCATTTTATAGATAAAATGGAGACTCAGAGAATTAAAAGTATTTAAGGTGACTGAGATTAGGAAAGCCAGGTTTCAATACCAGGTCTGTCTTTATCTAAGTTTATGTTCTTTTCAGCACAAAAAGAGCTAGGTTAGTTTTTGAGGTTTTTTTTTTTTTTCCCCCACTGAAAGTTTTTATATCCTATTCCCAGGATCATCTAATTGAGATCTGGAGGTGAAAATAATGGACAGAGAACTGTCTTCAGTGTCAGGAGATCTGAGTTCTAGGGCTATCCCTGGTCTCCACATCTGAAAGTAGACATACAGCTGTTGGCTCTGCTTCGACTTCATCAGTTGCAAAGCACTCTTGACAAGCAGGGTGCTATTCATGAATAAGAAAAGGTCATCCCTGGTTTTCTTGTGGTTCCTACTACCACTCACTTTACTTAATCTCCTACTTTTGGTTAGAGTGGTTACTATTAGAATACACAACTGCTTGAATGACGAAGACGTGGATAGTTAGACTAACTCATGTCTGCTGCCTTGCTTAGAGTATCACGGAACAAGTAGAACAAGAAAAAGAATATAAATGGATCCTGTCTTGTGGCAAAAAAGCAAAAAACACAATAATTTTTGGATTCAATCTAAGATCATATGTCTTACTGACTTCTGAATTCAATCCAGGATCACAGGTAGTTAGATCCTAATGAAGTGATCTGGCTCAGTCTACTTTTGGGCAGGCAAGGTTACATTCCTACTTTCTGGGTAAAGGAACAGAGGCTGAGAGGTCATGCAACTTGTCCTAGTTCACAGAGGCATTGTACAGAGAGGAAGAAGAGGTGTTTGTTTTGTTTTTCACTAAACCACTGTCTGGGGGATCCAGAGAGGAAGAGGAGAGTAGAACTACCTCTGAGTACAGTGATCTTCCTCCTGCAAAACACCAAAGCAAGTCTTCGTTTTGGAGATATTTCTTTTCTCCGGGAGCCCTTAGTTTTGCATTCCACAGCCAGGGAATGATTTCTCGCTTCACTTTCTAAATCAACCATTGTGTTCAATCTAAAATGATAACTAATACTCTCAGAAGGAAAAGGATCTTATGCAATAGTTCCCTCTAACAGATGCTAAAACATTCACACGTTGCATCTGCTAGCTCCAGACCTCCACATCTTGATCACCCAACATTTGCGCAAATCCTCTGGTTTCAGAACCAGGTTGTTCATCACCTTTTGACAAACTTTCCTTCAGTAGCCTCTATTTTCACTCCAGGCATTTAGAGCCTGCTATCTTATTTGTCATTCGATAAACTAAAACGTGAAAAAAATGACCAGTTTCTGATTATACCTGGTGTACGTGTTTCTATGCACCTCTGCAGCACTTTCTGTAGCTCTGTGCTGGAATGACCCTCATTATTGCGGCTACTTGTTAGGGAAGCTGTAAAAAGGATCCATGCATCAGATGAAGTCTTCGGTGAATTTTTGGACTCTCTGAATCCTATGAAGCTATGATTTTGTAATAGCAACATTGGTTAGTTGAGAGAAATAGATAACTACTTGCTGGTAATAATGATCAATGTAGTTAGCCATTTTATTGATTTAATTTTTGTTAAAAAATTTTAAAACTTTTAATTCCAGTATCGTTTACATACAATGTTAGACTAGTTCAGATGTACAACACAGTGATTCAACACTTCTATATATTACTCAGTGCTCATCAAGGTATAGTCTTAATTCCCTTCACCTATTTTACCTATGTTCCCATCTACCTCCTCTCTTGTAACCATTGGTTTATTCTCTACAGTGAAGAGTCTATTTTTTGGTTTGCCTCATTTTTTCTTTGTTCATTTGTTTTGTTTTGTAACTTCCACATGTGAGTGAAATTGTACTGTATTTGTCTTTCTCTGACTTATTTCGCTTAGCATAATTTTCTGTAGATCCATCCGTATTGTTGCAGATGACAAAAACCTCATCCTTTTTATGGCTGCATAATATTCCTCTCTCTCTCTCTCTCTCTCTCTCTCTCTGTGTGTGTGTGTGTGTGTGTGTACACCACATCTTTATCCATTTATCTGTGGATGGACACTGGGTTGCTTCCGTTTCTTGGCTATTGAAAATAATGCTGCAATGAACTTCAGGGAGCAGACAGCTTTCTGAGGTGATGTTTTAATTTTCTTGAGTAAATACCCACTAGTGGAATTATTGGATCATATGGTGTTTCTGTTTTTAATTTTTTTAAGATTTATTTATTTATTCATAAGACTTTGTTGAGAGTGTTTAGGAATGGATGTTAAATTTTGTCAAATGGTTTTTCTTCATCTGGTGAAGTGGTCATATGATTTTTATTCTTTGTTTTGTTGATATAGTATATCACATTTATTGATTTGTAAATATTGAAACATCCGTGCATCCCCAGAATAAATCCCATTTGTTTGGGTGAATGATCCTTTTGATGTATTGCTGAATGTGCTTTGTTAATATTTTGTTGAGGATTTTTGCATATATGTTCATCAGTTATTGGCCTATAGTTTGTTTTCTTCCTTCCCCTCTCCCTCCCTTCCTTCCTCTTTCTTTCTTTCTTTCTTCTTTCTTTCTCCTTCCTTCTTCCTTCCTTCCCTCCTTCCTTCCTTCCTTCCTTCCTTCCTTGTTATTGTGTCTTTGTCTGGTTTTGGTATTACAGTAATGCTGGCCTCATAGAATATATTTGGAAGCTTTCCTTCCTCTTCCATTTTTTGGAATAGTTTGAGGAGAATAGGTATTAACTCTTCTTTAAATGATTGATAGAATTTACCTGTGAGGCCATCTGGTCCTGAACTTTTTATTTTTGGTAGTTTATGATTACCAAGCCAATTTTGTATTAGTAATTGGTCTGTTCAGATTTTCTGTTTCTTCCTGATTCAGTTTTGGAAGATTGTATGTTTGTAGGAATTTATCCATTTTTTCTAGGTTGTCTAATTTGTTGGCATATAATTTTTATAATATTCTCTTATAATCCTTGTATTTCTATTGTGCCAGTTGTTACTTCTCTTTTGTTTCTGATTTTATTTATTTGGGTCCTTTCTATTTTTTCTTGATGAGTCTGGCTAAGGATTTATTAATTTTGTTTTTTTCCCAAAGAATTAGCTCTTGGTTTTATTGAGGTTTTTTGTTTTTGTTTTTGTTTTTTTGCCTCTATGTCATTTATTTCTGCTCTGATATTTCCTTCCTTCTACTCACCTTGGGCTTTGTTTGTTTTTCTTTTTCCAGTTCCTTTAAGTGTAAGTTTAGAGTGAGCTTTTTCTTTTTTCTTGACATGGTCCTGAATCACTATATATCCATCTTAGAACTGGTTTTGCTACATTCCAAAAAATTTGGACTGTTGTGTTTTCATTTTCATTTATCTCCATATATTTATTTTTTAAATTTCTTTGTTGACCCATTGGTTTTTCAGTATAGTGTTGTTTAACCTCCATGTGTTTTTGTTTATTTGTTTGTTTGCTTCTTGTGATTGATTTTTAGTTTCACATTGTCATTACAAAAGATGCATAGTATGATTTGTCTTCTTTAATTTATTGAGACTTCTTTAGTGGCCTAACATGTGATCTATTCTGTAGAATATTCCATGTGTACTTAAAAAGAATGTGTATTCTGTTGTTTTTGAATGGAATGTTCTGTATATATCTTTTATGTTTATCTGGTCTTATGTGTCATTCAAAAACACTGTTTCCTTATTGATTTTCTGTCTGGATGTTTATACACTGATTTAAGTGAGGCATTCAAGTCCCCTACTGTTATTGAATTACCATCTGTATGTTAATATTTGCTTTATATATTTAGATGCTCCGATGTTGTGTGCATAGATATTTATAATTGTTATATTCTTCCATTGGATTGATCCCTTTATCATTATGTAATGCCCTTCTTTGTCTCTTAATACAGCCCTTGCTTTAAAGTCTATTTTATTTGATATAAGTATTGCTATTCCAGTCTTTTCTCCACTTCCATTTGCATGGTAAATATTCTTCCATCCCTTTACTTTCAGTCTGTACGCGTCTTTAGGACAAAGACGTGTCTCTCCTAGGCAACGTTTAGATGGGCCATGTTTTTTATTATCCCTTCCATCACCCTATGTCTTTTGATTGGAGCATTTAAGCATTTAGGCTTTAAATGCCTTATGAAGTTTTGAAGGGTCATTGGGAACTTTGTATCTTCAAGTCCTATTGTATATTGCCACAGAGGCCTGAGGGATGATAACAATAGGATAAATTTGTCAGTTTCACTGCTTGGCTCCAACCATTCCATCCTTATTTTCTCATTATCTTTATGATCTAGTAAGTGTTCTATAATGTGGTTATATAAACTTTTCCTGCAAAGGGCCAGATTAAAAAAATTAAGCCTTTTTGAATTTTCTAGCATCTCAGTTACATTGTCTTCTCTTTCTTCTCTTTCTCTTCTTTGTCCTCTTCAATCCTCTAAAATTGTGAAAATTATTCTTAGCTTGCACACAGTACAAAAATAGGCTGAGGCCACATTCAGCTCAGGGTTCATTGATGGCAAACTCCTGGACTATACCTTAGCTTTTATTTGTTTGTTTTAAACATCTCCTTTTAACAGTTAGGTTGTTTGCATTTTCACTATGTCAACCAATGCCATAGTTAAAAATCCCACCACTTGTGTTTTTGTTCGTGTGTGCCAACAGAATCTTAGAAATAGAATTAATAATTTAAGTATATTTGTATTTAACTCTAAGACAGGCACTGCCAAATTACCCTCTGTAATTGTTGTATCAGTTACACTTCTAGTAATAGTGTATGAAATTGTTTTCCCCTATACCTTTGTAAAACTTGATATTATCAAACTTTAAAAATTTTGCCCATCTGATGGGTAAAAAATAGTGTCTCACATTTTTTTTAAAAATTTTATTTATTTATTTATTTGTCAGAGAGGAAGAGAGAGACACACACAAGCAGGCAGAGAGGCACGCAGAGGCGGAGAAAGAAGCAGGCTCCCTGCTGAGCAAGGAGCCCGATGCGGGACTCGATCCCAGGACTCTGGGATCATGACCTGAGCCGAAGGCAGCAGCTTAACCCACTGAGCCACCCAGGCATCCCAGTGTCTCACTTTTAAAAATAATATTTTCTTCATTCCTAGTGATGCTAGGAATCTTTTCATATATTTATGAGATGTTTAAGTACATTTTTTGTGAAATTTCCTATTTGCCTTTTTGTCCTTTGTTATTAATTTGTAGGAGTTCTCATTAATCTTTCCTCTGCTTTATATGTCACAGAATTTCCAACTATTTTGTCACTTGTCTTTTAACACTGTTTAAAAAGTTTCGTATTTATATTTTTGGCCAACTAAAATTTTTACTTTGTGAATTCTGGGGTGTTGTGTCTTGTTTTAGATGTCTTCACTCTCAGGTTAGATGTGTGTTCCTTTTAATAGTATGCTTGACTAAATTTCTATCAGAATTTGAAAATAAGGTTTATGAGGAAAATAATGGTTTCTTTCTAACAAGTTATATGATTTTTTTGTCTTAATTTTCTGGCAACAGCTTAATCCGTGGTTCAAGTGTGGTAACTATCCTACTACTTATGCTCTTCAGTAATTTCTACAAGCTGTCAGTGCTAAAATGGTACCCCTCACCTAAAAACTGACGCTGGGTTTAAGCTGGGCAAGTTTGAAAGACTAGCACTAACATCTGAATAGAATTCCAAGGCAGAAAAATAGGTCATGAGGAGACTTCAAAAATGAGTGGGACATCTTTGAGAATCTGAATTTGGGAGACATATTTTACCAGCAATATTGATGTGTTAGTGGGGAAACAGGCCTGGAAATGGGAACAGATACACCCAGTCTGGGGGAATCCATAGCCACAGTTTTCGATCCTGTGAGATTATAACTTCTGTAGGTTCATAGTCCTTTACAGCAATTCTGAAATCCAGAAACCTCTGCACACCCGACTTAAAAAAAAATTATTATTGAAATCTGACCTAAATGGCTGTGAGACTGTATTGAAAGTCTTTATCCCACTTAGTCTGAAAATGTTTTTCTGAATAAATAACGATGTAGTTGATTTTAAGTTGTTCTGGAGGGTATTGTGTAGTATCTGGTATGTGTGCCTCCTTATCTCTTTACTTTCCTAAAATCCAAAAAATTCTGAATTCTGAAACCTATCCAGCCACAAAGATTTCTGTTGAGGGATTGTGAACTTGTAATAAATATCTTACCTGAAGGCCCTGGGTGGGATCAGCTTTCTTTTTGTCTCTTTATGGTTTTGGTTTCACTTTCTAACATTATTTTAAATAATAATAAATTTAATAAATACATATGTATTTTTACTATATGGTCTCAATTTTTTTCATGGTAGGGATATAGAAGATAGCCTCCAAGAGGACCCACAGTAATCCTTGCCCTTGTATAATTTTCCCCTGTATTAACTCAGAGCTGCCCTATGTATGCATAGAGAATATGGTGATGTGTGACTTCTGAAGCTAGGCCATAAAAGACATTTCAGCTTCTGCCTTGGTTTCTTGGATCTTTGGCTCTGGAGGAAGCCAGCAGCCATGGCATGAAGACATACAAAGAGCTACAAGAAGAGACCCAGATGAAGAGGAATCAACTTGTCAACCATGTGGGTGACACACCTTGGAAGTGACTTCTCCAGCCCCAGTTAAGCCTGTAGATGATTGCAGCCTTGGTCAACACCTCCACTGGAACCTCATGAGACACTGAGGTCACAGCTGCCCAACCAAGCTTCTCCCACATACACAACCCACAGAAACTGTGAGAATAATAAATAACTGTTGTTGTTTTTTTTAACTGCTAAGTTTTTGGGTGATTGGTTATGCAGAAATAGATCACTAAGGCAATGAATGTTAACCAATGAATAGTTAATTAATTCCAAAACATCTACTGTTTGGAAATTGTTTTCTGCAGGGCCTCACACCAATGAATAGACTTACTGTGGTATTTGATCCCTGATGACATTTCCTTCATAATTGTATAAGGACAAAATCTGGGATTTTATAATTTATCATACATAGTATTTAAATTTTTTCCCACTGTTCTTTCCCTTTTCCTCTTTGAGAGAACTGCTGATATAATCTTATTTTCATGAAACTCCTATTGTGTGACTAGTCTGATGGTTAGTAAGTAGTTTCGCATCAGTGACCTACTGCTGTGTAACAAATCACTCAAAAACTCAGTGTTTTAAAACAATGACAATTTATAGATGGTCCCCTTATGATGTTTTGACTTAAGGACTTTTTTATTTTATGATGGTGTGATAGAAATAGGGATTCAGTAGAAACTGTACTTTAATTTTTGAATTTTGAATTTTTTTCCCTGAGCTGTGATATGATACTCTTGTGATGCTGGGTAGTGGCAGCCAGGCATGGCTCCCCATCAGCAACAGAATCACGAAGGTAAATGACCGATACTTACAACGTTTCTGTTCCCATCCAACCATTCTGTCCTTTACGTTCAGTCTAGCATTAGAAAAATTACATGAGGGGTGCCTGGGTGGCTCAGTCATTAAGCGTCTGCCTTCGGCTCAGGTCATCATCCCTGGGTTCTGTGATTGAGCCCTGCATCAGGCTCCCTGCCCAGCGGGAAGCCTGCTTCTCCTTCTCCCTCTCCCCTACTTGTGTTCTTTCTCTCACTTCTGTCAAATAAATAAAATATTTTTAAAAAATTACATGAGATATTCAACACTTTATTATAAAATAGGCTTTGTGTTAAATGAGTTTGTCTAATTGTAGGCTAAGGCAAATGTTCTGAGAGTGTTTTAGGTAGGCAAGGATAAGCTAGGATTATTGGTAGGTTATGTGTGTTAACTGCATTTTTAATTTATGGTACTTTCAACTTACAATAGGTTTATTGGGAGTAACTCTATTGTAAGTTGAGGAAGATATATACTGTTTCTCATGATTCTGTGGGCTGGCTGGGTCAATTCTCTGCTATTGGCTAGATTTCCGCATGGAGCTTTGTTCATCTGCGGGGTCTGCTGGAGCTGAAGAGTCTAGATGGTCCAGTGTCATGTTTGGGACCTCAGCAGTGATAGTTGGAAAACTGAGACCTCTGTCTTCACATGATCTCTCATCAGTATTTGAACCCAAGCTTTTTCCCATGGTGGCTGAGCCCTAAGAGAACACAGGTGGAAGCTACAAGGATACTTGAGATCTCAGCTTCGGAACTTTCACAGTATCACTTCTATCACGTTCTAAAGGTGAAAGCAAATCGCCAGACCAGCTTAGATTCAAAGGAGTGGAGAAAGAGCCCCAGGTCTTTACTGAAGAGAGAGCAATATCGCACTACAAAAGAAACACAGTCTCAGGGAGAAGTGATTCCTTGGGAGACATTTTTATAATGATATACCACATGCTTCCTTAGGAGGAATTATGAATATTAATTTACAAGACTCCAGCAGCCTGGGTTCCTGAATATCGAGTCAGAAGATCCAGGATGATCCATTCATCAACCATATATAAATTAAGAATCTACTATGTGTTGGCACTAGGGAATAAAAATATGTAATCCCTTACTTGAAGTAAGAAACAGATTTTTTTAATTTGTCTCTTCGAATTCAGTCCTTTAGAATTAGAAAGTGAGTATCTACATAGATAAAACACAGCAACAGGTATTTCTCAGGTGCCTTCTGTGCTTAGAATTCTGCTATTATCCCTGAGGCGCTTTGCTAGGAGATAAATACAGCAGCCTGTGTGAGTTATTGATGCTCTCTGCAGATGTGCCTATGGATCCCATACTCTTGGCCATAACATCTGCCCTTAGGGTGTTTGATAGGGCTTCTGAGTCCTATTTGGCTCCACCTGCCTTTCTGTTATACACTCTACCATATGGCAAAAATGATAGGTTTGAACTCTCATGCCTTAAAATAATTGGAGTAGGTGTCAGAAGGAGGTTATGGTATTGTCTGTCTGTATTTTATGTGCAGAACAAAGTATTGAGCATTAGATTACAATGACCTGAATAAGAGATGACATAGAATTAAAGCAGGAAGAAAGAAATGCAAATCATCTAGCCATCTCTCTCATTGGACAGTTAAGAAAATTGATACTCAGAGACATTAAATGACACACTCATGCTAAGATATCTATTTAGCAATAGACCTGAAAGTACAGTCTAGGAATTCTGACTTTCTATCTGATGTTCTTTTTACTGGTGTCTTCCATTTTAAGACCTTATATCAGGTCATAAAGGGCGGCTGGGTGGCTCAGTGGGTTAAGCCTCTGCCTTTGGCTCAGGTCATGATCTCAGGGTCCTGAGTCTCAGGGTCATTGGGCTCTCTGCTCAGCAGGGAGCCTGCTTTCCCCTCTCTCTCTGCCTGCCTCTCTGCTTCGTTGTGACCTCTCTCTCTCTGTTAAATAAATAAGTAAAATATTTTTTAAAAAAAGACCTTACCCGGGGGGAGGAGTCAAGATGGCGGAGAAGTAGCAGCTGAGACTACTTCAGGTTGCGGGAGATCAACTAGATAGCTTATCTAAAGATTGCAAACACCTACAAATCCAACGGGAGATCGAAGAGAAGAAGAACAGCAATTCTAGAAACAGAAAATCAACCACTTGCTGAAAGGTAGGACTGGCGGAGAAGTGAATCCAAAGGGACGGGAAGACAGACCCCGGGGGGAGGGGCCGGCTCCCGGCAAGCGGCGGAGCAACGGAGCACAAAATCGGGACTTTTAAAAGTCTGTTCCGCTGAGGGACATCGCTCCAGAGGCTTAACTGGGGTGAAGCCCACGCGGGGCCAGTGTGGCCTCAGGTCCCGCAGGGTCACAGAAGGATCGGGGTGTCTGAGTGTCGCAGAGCTCGCAGGTATTAGAACGGGGAAGCTGGCTACAGAGACGGAGCCGAGGAGTGAGCTCACAGCTCGGGCTTACCTTGAACCGGTCGCAGGCTCGGTGAGCTCGGAGCGCAGCCGGAGGCCAGGCAGACGGGAGTAATTGGACGCTGTTCCCTGAGGGCGCACTGAGGAGTGGGACCCCGAGCTCTCGGCTCCTCCGGGCCGGAGACTGGGAGGCCGCCATCTTCCTTCCCGTCCTCCGGACTCTACGGAAAGCGCTCAGGGAACAAAAGCTCCCGAAAGCAAACCCGAGCGGATTACTCAGCCCGGGCCCTGGTAAGGGCGGTGCAACTCCGCCTGGGGCAAAGACACTTGAAAATCACTACAACAGGCCCCTCCCCCAGAAGATCAACAAGAAACCCAGCCAGGACCAAGTTCACTTACGAGGAGTGCGGTTTCAATACCAAGGAGAGCACCGGAATTCCAGAGGAGGAGAAAGCAAAGCACGGAACTCATGGCTTTCTCCCCATGATTCTTTAGCCTTGCAGTTAATTTAATTTTTTTTTCTTTTTCAATTTTTTTCTCTTCTTCTGCTAAATTTTTTTAAACTTTTACCCTTTTCTTTTTTAACGTTTTTTAACTAGTTTATCTAATATATATATATTTTTTCCTTTTTATATTTTTTTCATTATTGGTTTTCTTTTTTTTATTTGTTTCTTTTTTCTTTTTTCTTTTTTTTTTCTTTCTGAACCTCTTTTTATCCCCTTCCCCCCCCCCCCTCACGATTTGGGATCTCTTCTGATTTGGCTAAAGCATATTTTCCTGGGGTTGTTGCCACCCTTTTAGTATTTTACTTACTCCTTCATATACTCTTATCTGGACAAAATGACAAGGCGGAAAAATTCACCACAAAAAAAAGAACAAGAGGCAGTACCAAAGGCTAAGGACCTAATCAATACAGACATTGGTAATATGTCAGATTTAGAGTTCAGAATGACGATTCTCAAGGTTCTAGCTGGGCTCGAAAAAGGCATGGAAGATATTAGAGAAACCCTCTCGGGAGATATAAAAGCCCTTTCTGGAGAAATAAAAGAACTAAAATCTAATCAAGTTGAAATAAAAAAAGCTATTAATGAGGTGCAATCAAAAATGGAGGCTCTCACTGCTAGGATAAATGAGGCAGAAGAAAGAATTAGCGATATAGAAGACCAGATGACAGAGAATAAGGAAGCTGAACAAAAGAGGGACAAACAACTACTGGACCACGAGGGCAGAATTCGAGAGATAAGTGACACCATCAGACGAAACAACATTAGAATAATTGGGATTCCAGAAGAAGAAGAAAGAGAAAGGGGAGCAGAAGGTATATTGGAGAGAATTATTGGAGAGAATTTCCCCAATATGGCAAAGGGAACAAGCATCAAAATCCAGGAGGTTCAGAGAACCCCACTCAAAATCAATAAGAATAGGTCCACACCCCGTCACCTAATAGTCAAATTTACAAGTCTTAGTGACAAAGAGAAAATCCTGAAAGCAGCCCGGGAGAAGAAGTCTGTAACATACAATGGTAAAAATATTAGATTGGCAGCAGACTTATCCACAGAGACCTGGCAGGCCAGAAAGAGCTGGCATGATATATTCAGAGTACTAAACGAGAAAAACATGCAGCCAAGAATACTATATCCAGCTAGGCTATCATTGAAAATAGAAGGAGAGATTAAAAGCTTCCAGGACAAACAAAAACTGAAAGAATTTGCAAACACCAAGCCAGCTCTACAGGAAATATTGAAAGGGGTCCTCTAAGCAAAGAGAGAGCCTAAAAGTAGTAGATCAGAAAGGAACAGAAACAATATACAATAGCAGTCACCTTACAGGCAATACAATGGCACTAAATTCATATCTCTCAATAGTTACCCTGAATGTTAATGGGCTAAATGCCCCAATCAAAAGACACAGGGTATCAGAATGGATAAAAAAACAAAACCCATCTATATGTTGCCTACAAGAAACTCATTTTAAACCCGAAGACACTTTCAGATTTAAAGTGAGGGGGTGGAAAAGAATTTACCATGCTAATGGACATCAGAAGAAAGCAGGAGTGGCAATCCTTATATCAGATCACTTAGATTTTAAACCAAAGACTATAATAAGAGATGAAGATGGACACTATATCATACTCAAAGGATCTGTCCAACAAGAAGATCTAACAATTGTAAATATCTATGCCCCTAACGTGGGAGCAGCCAACTATATAAACCAATTAATAACAAAATCAAAGAAACACATCGACAATCATACAATAATAGTAGGGGACTTTAACACCCCCCTCACTGAAATGGACAGATCATCCAAGCAAAAGATCAACAAGGAAATAAAGGCCTTAAATGACACACTGGACCAGATGGACATCACAGATATATTCAGAACATTTCATCCCAAAGCAACAGAATACACATTCTTCTCTAGTGCACATGGAACATTCTCCAGAATAGATCACATCCTTGGTTCTAAATCAGGTCTTAACTGTTATCAAAAAATTGGGATCATTCCCTGCATATTTTCAGACCACAATGCTCTGAAGCTAGAACTCAATCGCAAGAGGAAATTTGGAAAGAACCCAAATACATGGCGACTAAACAGCATCCTTCTAAAGAATGAATGGGTCAACCAGGAAATTAAAGAAGAATTGAAAAAATTCATGGAAACAAATGATAATGAAAATACAACAGTTCAAAATCTGTGGGACACAACAAAGGCAGTCCTGAGAGGAAAATATATAGCGGTACAAGCCTTTCTCAAGAAACAAGAAAGGTCTCAGGTACACAACCTAACCCTACACCTAAAGGAGCTGGAGAAAGAACAAGAAAGAAACCCTAAACCCAGCAGGAGAAGAGAAATCATAAAGATCAGAGCAGAAATCAATGAAATAGAAACCAAAAAAACAATAGAACAAATCAATGAAACTAGGAGCTGGTTCTTTGAAAGAATTAATAAGATTGATAAGCCCCTGGCCAGACTTATCAAAAAGAAAAGAGAAAGGACCCAAATAAATAAAATCATGAATGAAAGAGGAGAGATCACAACTAACACCAAAGAAATACAGACAATTATAAGAACATATTATGAGCAACTCTATGCCAACAAATTTGACAATCTGGAAGAAATGGATGCATTCCTAGAGACATATAAACTACCACAACTGAACCAGGAAGAAATAGAAAGCCTGAACAGACCCATAACCAGTAAGGAGATTGAAACAGTCATCAAAAATCTCCAAACAAACAAAAGCCCAGGGCCAGACGGCTTCCCGGGGGAATTCTACCAAACATTTAAAGAAGAACTAATTCCTATTCTCCTGAGACTGTTCCAAAAAATAGAAATGGAAGGAAAACTTCCAAACTCATTTTATGAGGCCAGCCTCACCTTGATCCCCAAACCAGACAAGGATCCCATCAAAAAAGAGAACTACAGACCAATATCCTTGATGAACACAGATGCAAAAATTCTCACCAAAATACTAGCCAATAGGATTCAACAGTACATTAAAAGGATTATTCACCACGACCAAGTGGGATTTATTCCAGGGCTGCAAGGTTGGTTCAACATCCGCAAATCAATCAATGTGATACAACACATTAATAAAAGAAAAAACAGGAACCATATGATACTCTCCATAGATGCTGAAAAAGCATTTGACAAAGTACAGCATCCCTTCCTGATCAAAACTCTTCAAAGTGTAGGGATAGAGGGCACATACCTCAATATTATCAAAGCCATCTATGAAAAACCCATCGCAAATATCATTCTCAATGGAGAAAAACTGAAAGCTTTCCCGCTAAGGTCAAGAACACGGCAGGGATGTCCATTATCACCACTGCTATTCAACATAGTACTAGAAGTCCTAGCCTCAGCAATCAGACAACAAAAAGAAATTAAAGGCATCCAAATCGGCAAAGAAGAAGTCAAACTGTCACTCTTCGCAGATGATATGATACTATATGTGGAAAACCCAAAAGACTCCACTCCAAAACTGCTAGAACTTGTACAGGAATTCAGTAATGTGTCAGGATATAAAATCAATGCACAGAAATCAGTCGCATTTCTCTACACCAACAATAAGACAGAAGAAAGAGAAATTAAGGAGTCCATCCCATTTACAATTGCACCCAAAACTATAAGATACCTAGGAATAAACCTAACCAAAGAGACTAAGAATCTATACACAGAAAACTATAAAGTACTCATGAAAGAAATGGAGGAAGACACAAAGAAATGGAAAAATGTTCCATGCTCCTGGATTGGAAGAATAAATATTGTGAAAATGTCTATGCTACCTAAAGCAATCTACACATTTAATGCAATTCCTATCAAAGTACCATCCATTTTTTTCAAAGAAATGGAACAAATAATCCTAAAATTTATATGGAACCAGAAAAGACCGCGAATAGCCAAAGGAATATTGAAAAAGAAAGCCAGAGTTGGTGGCATCACAATTCCGGACTTCAAGCTCTATTACAAAGCTGTCATCATCAAGACAGCATGGTACTGGCACAAAAACAGACACATAGATCAATGGAACAGAATAGAGAGCCCAGAAATAGACCCTCAACTCTATGGTCAACTAATCTTCAACAAAGCAGGAAAGAATGTCCAATGGAAAAAAGACAGCCTCTTCAATAAATGGTGTTGGGAAAATTGGACAGCCACATGCAGAAAAATGAAATTGGATCATTTCCTTACACCACACACGAAAATAGACTCAAAATGGATGAAGGACCTCAATGTGAGAAAGGAATCCATCAACATCCTTGAGGAGAACACAGGCAGCAACCTCTTTCACCTCAGCCGCAGCAACATCTTCCTAGGAACATCGCCAAAGGCAAGGGAAGCAAGGGCAAAAATGAACTATTGGGATTTTATCAAGATCAAAAGCTTTTGCACAGCAAAGGAAACAGTTCACAAAACCAAAAGACAACTGACAGAATGGGAGAAGATATTTGCAAACGACATATCAGATAAAGGGCTAGTGTCCAGAATCTATAAAGAACTTAGCAAACTCAACACCCAAAGAACAAAAAATCCAATCAAGAAATTGGCAGAAGACATGAACAGACATTTCTGCAAAGAAGACATCCAGATGGCCAACAGACACATGAAAAAGTGCTCCATATCACTCGGCATCAGGGAAATACAAATCAAAACCACAATGAGATACCACCTCACACCAGTCAGAATGGCTAAAATTAACAAGTCCGGAAATGACAGATGCTGGCGAGGATGCGGAGAGAGGGGAACCCTCCTACATTGTTGGTGGGAATGCAAGCTGGTGCAACCACTCTGGAAAACAGCATGGAGGTTCCTCAAAATGTTGAAAATAGAACTACCCTATGACCCAGCAATTGCACTGCTGGGTATTTACCCTAAAGATACAAACGTAGTGATCCGAAGGGGCACATGCACTCGAATGTTTATAGCAGCAATGTCTACAATAGCCAAACTATGGAAAGAACCTAGATGTCCATCAACAGACGAATGGATAAAGAAGATGTGGTATATATATACAATGGAATACTATGCAGCCATCAAAAGAAATGAAATCTTGCCATTTGCGACAACATGGATGGAACTAGAGGGTATCATGCTTAGTGAAATAAGTCAATCGGAGAAAGACAACTATCATATGATCTCCCTGATATGAGGGAGAGGAGATGCAACATGGGGGGTTAATGTGGTAGGAGAAGAGTAAATGAAACAAGTTGGGATTGGGAGGGAGACAAACCATAAGTGACTCTTAATCTCACAAAACAAACTGAGGGTTGCTGGGCAGAGGGGGGTTGGGGGGGGTTATGGACATTGGGTAGGGTATGTGCTATGGTGAGTGCTGTGAAGTTTGTAAACGTGGAGATTCACAGACCTGTACCCCTGGGGGAAAAAATATATATATATATATGTTTATAAAAAATAAAATTATAAAAAAAAAAAAAAAAAAAAAAGACCTTACCCGTAAGGAAGATTAGTGACAATATCTAAAATTGATGAAGAATTAACTTAATGTATGTCAAACATGGTGCTAAGCTTGGAGTTTCTTAATGAATCCTCACAACAACTGAAAGAGTGGGTATTATTAGTACTTCCATTTATAAAGGAGGAGAGCTTAAGTAACTTTCTCAAATTCTAAGAATAATAATTTCAGAGGCAGTTTCTTATTCAGGCATTCTTACCCTAGACACCATGCTCATAATCACTGTGCTAGTCCTACTGTATGAATGAGGCTGACAATAATGAAAAATCTAGGTTATATGGGAAATCTTTAGGTCCTGAGTAAGGTACTAAGCTAGAGACAGAGGACATGCAGATGTTGGGTGTAGAACACAGAGCCTGGCTCATGGTAGAAGCCTAGGCTGAGTTTGAATGAATGTCCAAATATCCCATGTCCTGGTGAACTGACAAGTCAGTAGATTACACATTATGATTAGAATTTTTTTCTTGCACTGAAGACATGGCTGGTGATAGTCTGGTCATAAATTAATTAACTATAGCTATTGTATGGGAAGGATAATAAATCTTCTTTTTCATATTCCACTTTATAAATTATTATATTTGTGGTCCATTCACTTATTCATTCACTTATTGTTTCATTCAAGAAATTGAGCATCAGTTTTGTGCAAGACATTGTATTAGACACTGAGCCACTTCAGGGTCACCTTTGGAAGCTGTAGAGATAATGGCTAAATCATGAAATAAGTTTGTTTTTACTCCTGTAAAATCCCAAATGGGTGTTTCTTGTAAATAGGTGGATCTTTTCCAAGTTATAGTTCATACATCTAGCTCCTCTCAAGGCAGTTGCATGCATCCACATCAAGCTCCAGAAGGTAGAAGAGTATGGAGGATGTCACACGTGTGAGACTTTCATGGGCTAGACGTGGAAGTGGCACCTATATCTCAACTAACATTCATTGGACTAGAACTCAGATACGTGGTCAAAACCTAAGTGTGAGAGAACCTAGAAAAAGTACATCACTGTATGTCCAGAGAACGGAGGGAATAGTGGAAAATGGGGAAAAAGACTGTGAAACCTTCTGACTTAACTCCACTTCTCTCTTAATTCATCAGCCCTTCTTTAAACCTATCCATTTTCTTGAATTTCACATAAATATTTATAAATTTAAGTATTTTATTTTATAAAATTAAAAAATTCTATTGTCAAATTTCTTTTGAAATCACATTCAACTCTTTTATTTTATAGATGAGAAATATGAGGTCCAGAGAGGTTAAATAACTTGTCTACCTTCCCACAGTTTGTAGATGACAGAGCTAAGATTACAGCTTGGGAGTTTCTTGATTTTCTAATGTATTTTTTAAAGATTTTATTCATTTATTTGGGAGACAGAGAATGAGAGAAGGAGAGAGCATGAGAGAGGGGAAGGTCAGAGGGAGAAGAAGACTCCCTGCTGAGCAGGGAGCCAGATGAGGGACTCCATCCTGGGACTCCAGGATCATGACCTTAGCTGAAGGCAGTCACCCAACCAACTGAGTCACACAGGCACCCCCCATTCTGTACTTTTAAATAATATCAATATCTTTCCAAGTTATTATTATCTGTTTTATATTTTCACTTCCCACAGAACAGTTTGAATTCGTTTTGTAGAGACTCAATATGAAAATTATTTATTTATTTCACTTATTTTGTATTTCATTTTATTTTTCTTGTTCAAAGTGGTTCTCACTATAGCCTTTAGGTGGCACAAGTTAGCCAATCCAAGACTGTCGTGCAGCTACAATAATTAGAGAAGGTTCAAGTAAAGTTTATGGAAAACAGGAGCTTTGAAGAAGTTATTGATTGGCTTATGCTATTTACTGTGGATCTCCATAGCATTTGCTAATGTTGTTTGTCTCACTAGGGTGTTCTGAAGACCTATACATTGATGTCTGGAAAGTATTTTATGTACCACCATAGGATGGTACTGCAGCACGATGCTTTGCCTTTGTTAGGGCAATAACAATGATTTTGAAATTGAATTTTCCCACTTGCTTTCCTTTTTCTCATTCTTATCCCTGGAGGGGTTGTAAACTCCTTTCCCAAGGTGTCAAGGAGAAGTGGTATTTACCTCGTGCTTCTTATGTTGCCCAGCACTCTGGCAGTCAGTGTGAGGAATCCTAGGAAAATCTATTCTTTCTTGAGATTTAATTCAGTTCTGAAGACAATATTTAGCTAAGAAAAAAAAAATCACAGAAAAAGCAATTTCAAATCAAAACACTGAGTGATTATGTGAATAATTAGTCCCTCTGCTGTGAACATGTACAAACAGTCATCATACACCACATTGGTGAAAATGTGTTGAATTGAGAAAGGAGATGATAAAATTTTCCTCTACTGTTCACCTAGAGTGCGCTCTTTGGCTTTACCCTCTCTGATCTTCCAAGTTCTATGATTCTGTAAAGAGTATTGGAATCTGAATTGGAGTTTGAATACACTAACTTCATTTCTTCTGACAATGTCAGTTGCTAGGTTTATCTAATAATATGAAGTAGGCAAAGCTAACTGTTGGTGTTCTTGGATTCAGCATTGTGGGTCCTTTCTCATTTTGGTTGGTATTCTTACCCTCAGCTCATTCCTGGCACCTAAAGTTTTTTTGTTGTCTTCCCATTATTCCTCACAAAATCCACTTTCTCAACCTTCACAATAAAGCATATGTAAGTGATGCCAACCTCAATTGTTCCTGATATCCACCAACTTTTAAATTTTAACTTATCTCAACCACTTTGTAAAAATGTACACATGGGCATTATAAAAAATCAAATGATAGATAAGGACATCCTAATTTCCATTTCCTGAAGTTTCCACTGTAAACACTTTCATGAAAATTCTTCCTTATACATTTATATATGCATACATACGCACAAAAATGGGATACGAAGTTTTGTGGTGAAATTGAAGTCCTCCAGAGATTAGCCTAGTCCACCAACTATGTAATTTGCTTTGCTACTGGTAAGACACCTTGCATTACAGGCTCAGGAACTTAAAATACATTGTATCCAGGGACACTTGGGTGGCTCAGTCCGTTAAGCAGCTCAGTCAGTTAAGCGGTTGCCTTTCGGTCAGGTCATGATCCCAGGGTTCTGGGATTGAGCCCGGCATCAGGTTCCTTGCTCAGCAGGGAGCCTGCTTCTCCCTCTTTCTCTGCCTGCCACTCTGCCTGCTTGTGCTCTCATTCTCTCTCTCTTTCTGACAAATAAATAGATAAATAAATATTTAAAAATGCATTATGTGCAATTATCCTTTGTGAGTTAATGATATATCTATCTTTCAAATATTCCAAAATGTGAAAGATTATTTCTGATGCTCCATTTCTATTTTGGTATATCTTACTATACAATGACACCTGCATTTGGCTTTTAGTGCCCCATTAGGAAAACTCACAAGTATGGTTCCTACTGACTGCATGAGGGAAAAGAGTTAGAAAATTTTGGGTATGAGTCAGTGAAAAAATGATTAAAAACATTTTGATTCTAGTCCATTGGTTTAGTCACTATTATGTCTTCTAGAACAAAGTTCGGTATCTTTTTTTAAATGACTATTTATTTGACAGAGAGAGACACAGCAAGAGTGAGAATGAGAGTGAGAAATGGGGAGTGGGGGAGTGGGAGAGGGAGAAGCAGGCTTCCTGCTGAGCAGGGAGCCCAATGTGGGGCTTGATTCTAGGATCCTGGGATCATGACCTAAGCCGAAGGCAGACATTTAACAACTGAGCCTCCCAGACACCCCAAACTTTGATATCTTGAGACTAAATTATGACTTCACTATTCCCCTATTAAATTTCAAAACTTTATTTAAATTTGTATATGGAAATATCTTCTAAGAATAGAATCCTGTACACTTGATCTCTTGAATACTTTTCTCCCATTCCAAATACCTGCCAATCATTTTTTTTTTTTAATCTTTTAGGTTTAGATTTTTCTTTCCTCTTGTTCTTATTCTAATCTGGACCAGCATTTTTTTCCTTCTTATTTCCATTCTGAAGAATAGGGTTTTTCATCCAAGATAAACCATTAACTAATTAAACAGGTAAGCTTTTTAATAGTGTGCCTAGTACGTTTCCAGGTGCTGTGAAGGTTATGGGAAGAGACAGTGTTGTTTAGCTGTTTAGCACTTGATCTTCAACTCAGGTTGTAGGGGTTTGTTCATCTGTTTTACTAGCTGTGAGAATATGGGCACCTTTTCTTCTGTGGAGATGACAGTAAGAGGAATTCCATCAAAGATTGTTTATATAATTAATAGAAATAATCTACCTAAACCATTGATCCCAGTACCTGGTATATAATAGCCAATAGATGTTATTATTCTTACTTATAATTCTTATCCTTCATTATTATTAAAAGGTGTTTAACATGAAGACTATCTCAAGGAAATACATGGTGTAGCTGAATTAATATTCATATATAAAGACACAGAGAACAGGGGCGCCTGAGTGGCTCAGTAGGTTAAAGCCTTTGCCTTCGGCTCAGGTCATGATCCCGGGGTCCTGGGATCGAGCCCCGCATCAGGTTCTCTGCTCAGTGGGGAGCCTGCTTCCCCCTCTCTCTCTGCCTGCCTCTCTGCCTACTTGTGATCTCTGTCTGTCAAATAAATAAATAAAATCTTAAAAAAAACCCACAAAAAACAGAATAAAATAACAAAATTGAGTGGCATAGATTGTGAAATTGTCAGTAAGAACTCTAAGGAGGAGTTCATGAAGAATGCAGGGAGTTAGCTGAAACTTAAAGGTAGGTTTAAGTCTGCAAAGAAGATAGAGAGACAAAATTACTTTGTGTAGACAATATATGTTAAGGTTAGTTTTTCTTGAATATCAAGACTTGGGATCCTTCCATCTTTTACGGATAAGCTACTTATAGTTGTAGATTCTGGCAAGACCAAGAACACTGTAGCTTCAAGGCCCCAGGGTTTGATGAATATGTGCTGTGGGGATTAATAGAGCAGATGAATGAGTAACAGAAATGGTAATTAAGCAATATGATAGGACAGACTGTGGCATAACAATGATTAATGGGATGTCTCAGGTGAGCACTGAGGCACAAGGCAGAATTGAGAGCTCTTGGTGTACCAGAGAAGTGTCATTAATCAGCATTACATCATGCTTGAGAGTAGTTTATTGAAATTATAAAATAGGTACTTAAAATAACATTAAAAGCACAATTTTAAACATGCACAATTGATTCTAGTGAAATCCTACGCCAGAAATGAATTCCAACCTTTCAGAGGACTGTACCACAAGAAAAAGAAAAAAAAAACAAAAACTATGCTTCTCAAAGCTGAAAGTAGCCCATCGACACGGTGTGGCCCTGCCAACTTTACCTTCTTAAAACCATTCTTTTCATTGGAAACTACAGTAGAGACCAGCAAAAACAGAAATGAAATTTTGGCAGTGCGTCTTCCTCCCTCATGTGCCTTGTAATGTTGCCCAAGCTGTCAGCCAAGGCTGGCTGTTTCTTCCACACCAGATCGCCAGGGAGTGTGTAAAGGAAGGGGTTCTGGACAATGAACAAGCATCTGTTGAATTTGGGACAATGTATTGCAACTACACATCAAAATAAAAAGATGGAGTTTGGGGATTGATGGTCCATGAAAGAGATCAGGTCTTTCACCTTGAGCTGCTACTATGGGTTCATCCCAGTAGGAGTACAACTCAGCATCTAGCATGGATAATCAAGTGGTTAGACAAGAGGTCAACATCCAGAGTCAGATTTGGGTTGCTACTTAGGAACTCAGGATCTAGAGAAGAGCTAGAGTTTGGAGAAGGCTTTTGGACAGAGACGGGAAGAAGAAGCAATGTAGTACAAAGTTGATGCACTTGATTTGGACCAAAGAGGGGGCTAGAATATTAGGCCGTCAGAAGCTAGGAAAGAGGCATGAATATGTTCTCCCTCAGAGCAACCAGAGGTAACCAGACCTTGATGTTGCCTTGATTTTGGACTTATGGCAGAACTGAGAGAATAAATTTAGAAATTTATTCTATAGTTTAAAGCTATCAAGTCTGAGGTAATTTTGTTATAACAGCAACAGAGAACTAACAGCCTGTAGAGCTTGCCTCAAGAAGTAATTTTGAGTTAAGGGGTTCAGAAACTTGCTAACTTGCTGAACTCAGTACCCAGTAATAAGTCCCGACATTTCATTCTGGCAGCCTGGGTTTGTGAGGCCAAAGCAGAAAGGTTTGATATGGATGAATGGATCACTCTGCCGGTTTTATTGCAGATCATTTTTTTTTCTTTCTGAAATGGGTGGAAGCCTTTTATTTCACAACTCATGCCTATCAGCTTGCTTTGATAGCTGTCGAGCTGGATGAGTTTAAATACTTTGATGAATAGTTAAAATACCAACTTAAATGCAAAGTTTTTTTTTTTTTTCATCTGTTAAAAGAACACAATTCTAGAAACCACAGACAAGGGCTTGGAGCTCTGGTTTCATTAATTTATTCATTAAAGTATATAATAGGCATATTCAAGGGCTCTGTCTTCTTGGGATTTGCATTTCACGCGATGAAACTAAACTTACATTTAGTACAGTAAACTTCATTTACTTAGTTTACTCTTCCTTCAAGTTCCCCTCAGTTGATGTATAAAGATTCAGGCTTGTAAAATGGATAAGGAGGACAATGATTTTAAAGAAGGATACTTTGCTCCATGAAAAGATTAAATCCATGGTTCATTCATTTATTTAACGAGTATTTATTGAGAAGCCTTGTGGCAGACACCTTTTAACGCACTGAGGGTACAAGAGTGAACAAGGCAAACCTCCCTCACCAAGCTTAATTTCTATTGGGAGAGAAAGACACTGAACAGATAAACCAATGACAGGATGTTTCTATCATTTATGACTTTTTTCCCCCCCAAGGACCCTGGTTCCTCTAAAGGCAACAACTTCCATTTGAATTCCTCCTTTCCACTCTTGAATGCAAATCTGTCCTTCATCCAACAACCAAAGCGATATTTCTAAAGCACAAACCAAGTCATTTCCCCCCTGACTTTGCCTGCCAGGGGCATCTCTTGCACTTAGAATGGAATCCAGACTCCGGCAAAGTTTTGCATTATCTGGCCCTGCCAACCTGTAACTTTTTTTTCATGCCAGTTGCCCCTCTGCTCACTTGTTCAGCCACATTGCTTTTCTCTCTTTTCCTTGGATACCCACCCACACAGGTAACTTCCTCTATCAGCAATGCTTTTCATTCCTTCCTCTTTCAAAAGGTCCCTCCTGTTATTCCCTATCATAGCATCTATTACAGACTGGAAATATATTTTTATTTGTTTTGTACTTGCTCCCTGCCAGTCTTCCCCTGACTTTGCTTATTTGAAACTCCCTGAGGGTCTGGGATTACAATTGTGTACCTAGAACCTAGCCCAGCACTTGGGACATAGAAACTATAAGGAAATATTTGTTGGATGAATTAAAAAAATGAGAAATGTAGTAGCGACTAGGCACCAATCTTTTAAGAAATCAACCCATTGCAAAGAGTTACTTAGATTATTTTTATATTAAATGTGTTGCTTTATACAATTGTTATCTTCTAGTCCTTTTGTGCCTATGGTTGTAGGTCCAGAAAGGAGAAAGTTTACTGGGGGTTAGGTGATTTGTTGCCTTCAGACATACTTTTATGTTCCTTCACAGTAACAATATATTGGTTAACAAATTGAAGACAGCCATCTAATAAATACAGCTGGCTATTGACTATATGTATCACCAATAAAATAGGAGATAAATGAGATAATTCTTCATTAGGTTCCAGTAAGCAGGTCTCCAGTTTATCAGCATTCAATCTACCCATGACCTTTGTACACTAAAGATTACTGACCCATTTTTGAACAATGAGGGTTCATCCTCCTTCCCACTATGGAAACTTTAGGTGCTCTTAATGCTGCTTGAAGAAAGAGATGCTCACAAAGCCAAGTCCTCTCTCTTTATAAGGTCAAAGTTAGAAATCACTATTGCTTCACGTCCAATATGCACCAGCGCTGGTGGCTCAGAAGTGACCAGTGAAGTCTCTGTCTCTTAGAAGAAGGCTAGAGTCTGGTGGCTTGGTGTCATAGCTTTACCCATAGGGTACTGTACCCAAGGTCCTATATTTCAGGACTCTTCTACATTAAGTAGAATTTTGTGGGCTGATCTGGCAACCTAATAACCCTTCATGACATTGTTTTAAAGGAAGAATGCAACTGGAGTGCCAGATAATAAATCTTCAAGGAAAAATTTAGAACTTAATTCACCCACAAATAAGAATGAACTTCATTTTTTTTTGTTCTCTGGAGAGAATCTGAAACCAATTGTTTTGGAGTTACTGGGCCAGTTTAGCTAATTTGAAGTTACTTAGCCAAGAACACTTGATTTTTCTATTTTCTGAATTTTCGATAATGAATTATCCTTTTTGTTAAGAAAAAATATTTTTTCAAAAGAGCAAAGACGTACAGGGAATACAATGACATAAATATCATAAATGACATAAGGATCCATCCCAGGGGAGGTGAGGATAGGAAATGTGCACATTGCTGAGAATCACTCACACGTGATGCTGGGAATCTGTGGTGGAGCTCTCAGTCTCAGCCTGAAGAGGAATGGACCTGAATGAGCAGATTTGAAACCAGAGTTTACACTGATGTGAACAGCTTCTGTTTGAAATTTTGGTTTCCATTCTTGATCGCAAATCTATCCTTCATCCAGCAGCCAAAGTGATATTTCTAAAGCATAAACCAGGTCACTTCCCCCTTGGCTTTGGCCTCAGCTTTGATCCTTCCCTTTGGAAGATGAGTCTAACTCTTGAAAGCATATTATATTCTCTGTTAGACAATGTAGAGGGTGGCCAGAGGATGAGCTTGCAGTCAGACTTAGAAATTGTCAAGTTGTCATGTGAAAACCAACCTGGACCCATTTTCTTCTCCTCATTTCTGTTCTGGGGCTGCTAAAGTCCAGATATTGCCAGTTTATACTAGGCTTCTCCTCTTTCCATCATTTATTCTAGATATTCAGAGAAGGAGTATAAGTATGTCACATAAATTGTAAAGGATTAAGAACACTTTTAATAGTTTGCGTATCTGTGGCACTTTATAATCTACCAGGTGTTTTCTTTTTAGGAATTTAAGAAAAGTAAGTGTGGTAAATACACATAACAAAAAATTTTTCATCTAACTAGTTTTAGGTGTAGGGTCTAGTCAATATCAAATAGATTCCAATTCTTGTGCAGCCATCACCACCCTCCATCTCTACAAATTTTCTCATCTTGCAGCACTGGAACCCTGCACCCATTAAACAACGATTTACCAAGTGTTTCCTTTTCTTGTGTATTATTTCATTTTTCATGCTCTTCTCTCTAGCCCTGAAAGTGAGAGGGAAGGTAATACTAGCTCTGTAGAGCACAGTGGCTAATGGGGAAGGCCCTGGAGTCAGGTTATCTGGCTTAAACTTCACTCATTAAGTATTAACTGTTAACAGTACAGAACCCGTGTTATGAGATTGTTGTGAGGATTACACAGGGTTATTCACAAAGTGTTTAGAACATTGTAAACACAGAAATGCTGTCTATAATCACCCCCATTTTGTAGATAAGAAAAGATTCAGGGGTGCCTTGCTGGCTTATTCAGTTGAGTGTCCAGCTCTTGGTTTTGGCTCCGGTCATGATCTCAGGGCTGTGAGATCAAGCCCACTGATGGACTCTGTACTGGGCATGGAGCCTGGTTAAGATTCTCTCTCCCTACTTGCATTCTCTCTCTCAAATAAATAAATAAAAAATCGTTTTAAAAAAAAGTAAGACCCAGAGAACTCAAGCAATTTACCTAACTAAACCCACAAAATTAATAAATAGCAAGTGGACCCCTAAACTGTGGTTGATTTAGTGTTCTTTCCTTTCTCTCAGTCAATAATTAATCAAGTCCTAGCTCAAAACCAACACAGGCAGCATGCAATAGTCCAGATTTTAGGCTAGCAAAAGGAAATGATTTCACTTGAGCCTTATTTTATGATTTTTTAAAAAAGTAGGTTCCACACCCAGCATGGAGCACCAACTGAGTGAGCCAGGCACCCTTATGTTTTGACTTTAGAGTCAAGGCCTTGCAAACTTCCTTATCAGCCTTGGAATTCCATTGGAGGTACTACACATGACCTTAAGGCATGTTGGGAATCCAGGAGAGCAAAAGCTGGAGTTGGGGAAATTAGAGAAAAGGTGGATGAAGTTCAAATAGGAGTGAGGTAAATTTAGTCCAGTTCTAAGCTAGGTGCTAGAGGCCCAAGGGGAGCTTCTTTTGAGGGGACTGGCATTAGGGAATGCTTTTGAATTGCAGAAAAGCAATGGTGAAGGAATCATGCAAAACTATGTTAAGAAATCTTTCTCAAAGTAAGGTGAGAAATAGGATAGATTCCAGACCTAGGCATAAGTGTGTGTGTGTGTGTGTGTGTGTGTGTGTGTGTGTGTGTGTATGCACGTGTGCACCCAGGATTTAAGGCAGGATTCTCTCCTCACCTTCCTGCCCCACTCAGTACAAGTGCCCTGGGAATGAGAGGGAAACAGCAGAACCCTTCCTAGGCAGGCAGAAATGGGCAGAAAAGGGAACTGGTCATCTTATAGTTTAGGAATTGCTGAGGGTGAGAAAGAAGTTCTGTGATTAATAGCATGATGAAAGAACCTGAGGCTTGGCTTTAAGTCATAAGATCCCTACCATTTATTTCCAGATTCCACTAGTGCACGAATTAAAGGCTCTTAGTTTTATTGTTTCTGGCAGCAAGGTGGGGGAGTCTTTGTACAGGTGGATGCATCCTTCAGAACTGGCAAGAGGCTAGGACAGGGCAGAAGATAATATGGGTAAGATTTGCAAGATGAGCTACATACTTCCCTTTGCTAACTGTTTTTCCCTTAGGGCCCACCACACCTCCCTTTTTTCTAGTGCTTCCAACCTCTTCTCCACGGCACATTTTTTTGTGTATGAGCATGTTCAAGTTTCTCATATAACTAAAAATCAAAGAAATAAAACAAACAAAATAGCCCCTCATCTTTAGCTCTCTGTTTCCTCTGGTTGCTGTTCTTGATTCTTGACTGTCTTCATTATCACATATGCTTCTAACCTCTTCATTCCAGGAAACTGTTGCTACAAAAAGCCACACATTTCTCTGCAATCCTGAATCCCATGGCCACCATTTCTCCTTTTGATGATAATGTCTGGGTCTCTGTTTGTTTTTCACTGCTCTTTCCTCATTACCCAGTAGCACATACCTGGCACATAGTACATGCTTGATAAATACTTGTTGAATCAAATCGACCTCTCTGTGGCATCTTATACTTTTCAATCTCTCTCTTCTTCATCAGGCTTCTTTCTTGCTTTCCTTCCTACGTGTACCTCAAAGTCAACATTTTCTGAGCTGAATTCATTCTCTCTGTCCCCAACCTACTTCTCCTGTGATTCCTTAGCTCAGTGAGTAGCACCCACCATGCACCCAACTGTTTAAGCCAGAAACCTGGAACTGGGCTCATTCTTTGTTCTTCCTCATCTCTCACCCTTAAATCATGAAATCCTACCAATTTTAACTCCTTAATAGCTCTCAGATCCATCTTTTTTTCTCCAACACCATTGCCATCGGCAAAGTCCAGGTCACTGTCAACTCCACCTCCATTATTGTGGTGGCTTCCTCATTGTTCTTTTTGGCCTCTGGCCTTTTCAGACTCTTTGTCTCATCTTTATCCTGAATGAATAACTTACAGTCATCCCTCAGGGTCACTTCCTTTAGGAAACTTCTCTAAGTCCTCCCTACCCCTTTGTGTTAAGATATGTTGAGTGTGTCTATTATGTGTGTTCCAAGCACTTAATCTTCCTGTTATAATTTTTTATTTAATTGCTCAATTATCTAACTAACCTACTAGAGTGTAAATGCTCTGTTTTGCGCTGCTGTACTTTTAGTACCTAGTGCGGAGCCTAGAGTGCATAGTATGTAGTAGCACTTAGCACAGAATAGATACTCAACAAGTATTTGTCCAATGAATCAGGGAAAAGATCCTCTAAACTGAAGAAGTACCATTTTGTACTTCATCTAAAAATAAACAAGATCAGTAGTTTAGCAAATAAATCTATGGTTGTGTGCAAACCTCCCCCTCTCAGTTCATGTGGTTGATGAACCTCAACTATGTAAGTTAAACCTTATTTTCCAAAGAAAAATATTCAGTGTGAATTGCAGTGTCCTAATTTTTGGTGCTCCTGGCAACAAGCAGCTGCAACAAACAAAATTAGCAAGGAAACAAAGGTAACAAAACTCATTTATCTACTGGAATCTTTTCTGTTAACTCTGTAGTCTTAGTTCAATAATTAAATTGCAAATTTGTTAAGATTCATTGCTTTCCAAGTCCATCACATGCTTAGGCCGATTTGCTTGTCTCTTTCTGCTGGGAAACTATCTGTCTCTAGAGTGGCCCAGAAAACAAATCTTTTCCATGTTAATTACTCGATGATTACAAAAGGTAAAATAAGAGTTATGTAATAGAGGGCTTGTTTTCCGCCTGGACTACTTGGTAGTGAGCATGCATACTTTTCCTTAGGAATGCTTACAATGATGTTATTTTATGAATGGTAGAGTTTCTTCCTGTGGTCCTGTGAATAAGGTACTAATTTCCATCTTCCTATCTCCATCAATTAATTAAATTTGTCCAAACCCTTCTGTACCTGTAATTAAAATTTTGGACTATTTGCTATGTTTACAGGATGTGAGAATTGCCAAAGCAGTAGGAGTTGTATTCTAGGTCCTCAGTACTTTTGGGAGCATGGGATCCAAGCCCTCATGAAGCACGTGGGATGGGTTGTGAGGAAGTAATTGTAACCAAAACCTCATAGGCAGGGTACCTTCCTACTAACCATCACCCAGTAAATATTGAATATTTCAACTCTAAGAGTGAGTTTCTTACAAACTGAAAAGTTTTTTTCTACTTGAGTTATGGTCTCTAGAACCGTGGTTGCATTTTTAAAATACTTTTATAATTTTTAAAATACTATAGCATGTATAGATATCTAGTTTAAAAGGAATAATTTGATTCTTTTCTCCCCCCTTTCTTTTCTTTTCTTTTCTTTTTTTTTTTTTTTAAGATTTTATATATTTATTTGACAGAGATCACAAGTAGGCAGAGAGGCAGGCAGAGAGAGAGGGGGAAGCAGGCTCCCCGCTGAGCAGAGAGCCTGATGCGGGACTCGATCCCAGGACACGGAGATCATGACCTGAACCGAAGGCAGATGCTTAACCCACTGAGCCACCAAGGCATCCCCCCCCTTCTTTTCTTTCATAAAAAATTAATAGTGTCCTGGGATGCCTGGGTGGCTCTTGGTTCTCCCTCTGCCTGCTGCTTTCCCCTGCTTTTGCTCTCTCTCTCTTTGACAAATAAATAAATAAATAAAATCTTTAAAAAATAACTAAAAATAAATTAATAATGTCCTTTTTTTCATCAACATAATATGAGCACACAGTTTGAAAAGTCAAATAATATTATTAAAGTCTTAGAGAAAAACCAGTTATTTTCTTAATTCCTCCGGGCTTCATTGTCTCTTGTCCATCGGGATGCTCCTGCCTCTCTCCAATAACTATTTTCAAAATCTTCAGCCTTTTAATTCAGTATTTATTTCTAATATCAAAATACTTTGCAGATACTGCTGTTGTTTGATATAATATTTTTAGGTATTTCTTATTTTGGCTTTTTAAAAAAAGATTTTATTTATTTACTTATTTGAGAGAGTGAAAGTGGGAGGAGGAGCAGAGGGAGAGGGATAAGCAAACTCTGTGCTGAGCATGGAGCCCAATGTGGGGCCTGATCTTATGACCCAGAGATCATGACCTGAGCTGAAATCAAGAGTTGGACATTTAACTGACCAAGCCACCCAGGTGTTTCCCCCACCTTTTTTTTTTTTTTTTAAAGAGAGAGAGAGAGCAAGAGAGCGTGGGGTGGAGGAGCAGAGGGAGAAGGACAAGCAGCAAGAGTAATGATGGAGGCAGAGGGAGAGGAGAGAGAGAGAATCTCAAGTAGACTACCCACAGAGTATGGAGCTTGACCTGGGGCTCAAACCCATAACCCTAAGATCATGACTTCAGTTGAAATCAAGAATAGGATGCTTAACTGACTGAGTCATCCAAGCACGCCTTGGCTTTCTTACAGCTCCTATCTCCATTCTATACCTTCCAAAATAGTAAAAATCACAATTTTTGGCTGAATCAATATTCAGTGATTTTTTTTATAACTGTTACGTAGTTATATATGTATGTAATTGGTATGTATCTCCTATATAGTTTGTATTGTGTATACATAATAGTATAGTCACACTATGTATAGTTTATACTATATATATTGTATTTAGTACAATATCTGTATATATTTTGTACTAATATGTAGATTATACTATAAACTATATTACATATACTATACATAGTATATATATGCTATACAAGTTTAAACATACTAAAATATAGTATATATATGTATATATAGTATATATCTGTTCTTTATACTATAATTGCTCTTATAAAATTTTTAAGTTTTTTTACAGTTAATGTTTCCTTTATATTTTGATTTGCTTAGTTTTTACATTTTTTAATCTATGGTTTATTCTTTCCTCATGAAGTGGCTCTCAATACAGCTTTCCACATGATAAAATCTGTAAGATAACCTACAAGTTCCATTTGTTTCCTAGGAAAACCCATCCAACCACCTTTCATGTTCCTTTTCCAATCAGGATTGGTTGATTTTTAAACCTATTGTACATCTGGTTACTAGAACTTGTTTTGACACCATCTCAAGAATTCCTTCTCAAGAAATTTTCTCTCTACTATGCTGAATCATCCTTTTTCTTGGTTTATTCCAGCATTTTAGAGGAACACATTTCTCAGGAGCTTCCAGAGAAAGTGTGCCTAGGAGTTTGCATGAGACTTTGTAAGTCTGGAATTCGTTTTATTTTAACCTCATGTAGTTTGATGTTGAAATTATTTTTTTTCCAGAATTTGTCTTTTATTAAAATTAGAACTTTTCTTCAAATATCTGGCAATTCTTGGCAATTATTCTTGGTTTTTGTTTATATGGTTTCTGTGGGACAAGCTCCTTCCTTCCTTCCTTTCTTCTCTCCCCCCTTTTGTCCCTTCCTCCCTTCCTTCCTTCCCTCTGTCTTCATTCCCATTTTCGCTCTCTTTCTCACTCTTTCTTTCCAATGTTATTTATTACTTTGACAATTAAAATTGGTTTTAAAAAATAAACCAATTTGAAGGAGAGGAAAAAGACCTGATCACATACATTTACAGCTATATTTAAAAAAATATTTTTAAGTTATACACATACACACATGCATGCAAATATACAAATATACACACAAATGTCTATATACACATGTAAATGTGTATACATATACATCTATATAATATTTTTCACATATAGTAAAATGCAAGATCTTTTTTTTTTTTTTTAGATTATTTATTTATTTATTTTGACAAAGAGACAGAGAGAGAGGGAATACAATCAGGGAGAGTGGGAGAGGGAGAAGCAGGCTTCCCTCCGAGCAGGGAGACTGACAGGGAGAGAAAGAGAGAGAAGGGGAGAGAGAGAAAACACAAGCAAGGGGAGAAGCAGACATCCACTGAGTGAGGAACCTGTTGTGGGACTTGATCCCAGGATTCTGGGATCCATGACCTGAGCCCAAGGCAGACATTTAACAACTGAGCCACCCAGGTGCCCCAAAAAGCAAGATCTTAAATGGACAACTGATGAGTTATGACAAATGTATACCCTGTACAACTAACACCTCAATTAAGAAATAGAATATTTCCATGAACCCAGAAGTAGCCTTCAGTTTAGGAGCTTTTATTTTTTTATTTTATTTTATTTTTTTTTAAGATTTTATTTATTTATTTATTTGACAGAGAGAGAGAGAGAGCACAAGTAGACAGAGAGGCAGGCAGAGAGAGGGGGAAGCAGGCTCACTGCTGAGCAGAGAACCCGATGCGGGGCTCGATCCCAGGACCCTGAGATCATGACCTGAGCCGAAGGCAGAGGCTTAACCCACTGAGCCACCCAGGTGCCCCAGTTTAGGAGCTTTTAAAGACAAAGTTGAAGGGTGCCTGGGTGGCTCAGTTGGTTAAGTGTCCGCCTTTGGCTCAGGTCATGATCCTTGGGTCCTGGGACTGAACCATATGATGAGTTCCCTGATCAGCAGGGGGTCCGCTGTTCCCCTTCTCCCTCTGCCCTTCCCCCCACTTGTGCTCTCTGTCTCTCTCAAATAAATAAATAAAATCTTAAAAAATAATAAAGACAAATTTTAACTAAATATATTTAGCTTTATGACTCTTTTTGAAAACAGCATTGGGGCGCCTGGGTGACTTAATTGGTTGAGTGTCCAACCCTTGGTTTCAGCTCAGGTCATGATCTCAGAGTCATGAGATTGAGCCCTGTGTCAGGCTCCACACTTAGGGTTGGGGGCTCTGCTTGAGATTCTCTCCTTCTTCCTATGCCCCTCCCCCACTCCCCTCACATGCTTTCTCTCAAATAAATAAATAAATCTTTAAAATAAAGAAAAATAAAAACAGCATTAACAAAAATATACAGGGGCACCTGGGTGGATCAGTTGGGCATCTGCCTTCCACTCAGGTCACGATCCCTACATCCTGGGATCGAGTCCTGCATCAGGCTCCCTGTTCAGTGAGGAGTCTGCTACTCCCTCTGCCTCTGTCTTTTCCCTTACTCATTCTCTCTCTCTCTCTCTCTCTCAAATAAATAAATAAAATAAAACAAAACAAAGAAATACAGAAATGTTTTTAAAAAACAATAAATTATATAACTAAATAAACTTTTAAATGCTTAATAGAAGAGATATGACATTGTTTTATTTAGACATTATTTTTTCTTTATACCTTAGAGTTAACATAAAAGATTACCAAATTCACTAACTGACTTTGTATTGATTGTATTCTACTAATATTGTATCCACTTATTCTCAAATTTCTGTCATCTTTTTTTTATTCATTAATTTTGGGGGGAGGAGGTTGATTTTTTTTTAATATAGGGATTTAACAGTTCTATACATTACTCAGTGCTGATCAAGGTAAGTGTACTCTTAATTCTTTTCACCTATTTCATCCATTGCCCCAACAACCTCCCCTCTGGTAACCTTCTCCATAGTTTTCCATAGTTCTTTATAAGTTAAGAATCGCTTTTAGTTTGTCCCTTTTTTTCCTGTATTCATTTGTTCTGTTTCTTAAATTCCACATTTGAGTGAGATCATTTGGTATTGGTCTTTCTCTGAATAACTTATTTCCCTTAGTGTTATAACCCCCAGCTCCATCCATGTTGCAAATGGCAAGATTTCACTTTTTTATGGCTGAGTAATATTCCACTGTGTGTATGCATGCATGTGCGCACGCGTGTGTGTGCACATTCCTTTTTATCCATTTAGCTGTTGGTGGACACTTGGATTGCTTCCATAATTTGGCTATTGTAAATAATGCTGAAATAAACATGGGGGTGCATATATTTTTTCAAATTAGTGTTTTTATATTCTTTGGGTAAATAATAGTAGAATAACTAGATTATATGGCAATTCTATTTTTAATTTTTTGAGAAACCCCTATACTGTCTTCCACGGGCTGTACCAGTTTGCATTCCCCCCAAACGGTGTATGAGGGTTCCTTTTCTTTTACATCTTTGCCAACACTTGTTTTATTTTTTTGATTTTAGCCACTCTGACAGGTATGAGGTGAGATCTCCTTGTGGTTTCGATTTGCATTTCTCTGATGATGAGTGATGTTGAACATCTTTTCATGTGTCTGTTGGTCATCAATGTTTTCTTTGGAGAAATATCCGTTCATGTCTTCTGCCCATTTCAATTGGGTTACTTGTATTTTGATGTGTTGGGTTGTATAAGTTCTTTATATATTTTCGGTATTAACCCCTTCATTGATTTTTTTTTTTTTTGCATTATTATTGTTGGTGTGGGACTCTGTTGACACTTTGTTTTAGGTCTGCAGTCATTTGAAATTTTTTTTCTTTCTCATTTCAAAGAGAAAAGTTAACTTGGGTAGTTACTACATTTCTGGTTAGAATTCCGTTTTTCTTGGAGAGGATGTTCAAGAGACCTGATTTGTTTCTCTTACTCCAAGTGCTTTATCTTACATGATTATGTTAATTGTCTTATGGGGCAGGATTTTTGTACTCATTCTGTAGAGTACAACAGAGTAAATGAAACCAAAGTCACAAGACCAATGCCACTGGGTTTTAATTCAGGTCTTTTCAACTCTCCCGACCTTTGCTTTCCTATTGGAAAATTCAACTCTCTGACCTTTGCTTTTCCCATTGGAAAATTTGGAATTGTCTAAAATGTCAGTAGTGCTAAGATTGAGAAATCACAGCTTAAATGCTTTAGGAAGTTTAGGGCAGTCAGTTTCTTTAGGTGAATAATATTTCCAGCATATGTCATGCAGGTTCTCATCAGAGATTCATTTTGAAGACTTCCTTTTTAATTTTCTCCAGCAACTGTCCAAAATTACACCTGAACATTTTTTCTTTTTGATAGGATACAAAAGACAGAAGACCCCTTTTATAGTTGCAGGTATTTACTTTGGCATCTAAAACAAGGTGTTCCTTTTTGAGGCAGTTCCGATAGTACATTATTTGTAAATCTTAACTATCATTTTTTTCCTGTTTATTCAAGGGACTTAATAAATCAGTGAATAAAGAAAGGTGATCACATTTATAAAGCTAACACAATAGACTTGTACTTAACTTGAATCTTTTTTTTTTCCAAAATGCTTTTGGATGAAAAATATATTCTCAGCAAAGTCTTTAAAACTTGAGTATTTTAAAGAGATTCTCAGCATGAACACAACACAACATTTGTTCAAGAACTGATCCAGCATATATGCCGAAAACTCTCAAGTTGAGAAACTCAACTAGATCAATTTTTCATTCCCTCTGATTGAACTTCAAGTACTAATAAACACTATAGCATGAAAACATGAGGCTATTTTAGGTTAGGGGTTGGTTTGTAGTCTTGGTGAAAGGTTTTATTATGTTATTTTTTCTTGTACTTAGGGTTTAAACTAAGATAAAAAAAAAATAAAAGAAGGAGGAGGGTTGATGCTTTGTTCTGAAGATTTAAAAAGAGAAAAGGGAGGATTTGTGTCCACTCTGTACTTGCTGATTAATGCATCTTAAACTCCAACCAAGCAGATGACTTCCAGACATCCTGAGAAGAACTGGAGTCTCTGTAACCTCATGTTGCCTATGCATATGGCCTTTAGAACATGGGAGTGCATTCTATTATTATTTAAATCAAATATTTATTGACTACATATTCCACATAAGGTGTGGGAAATATGGAGAATGATAAGATGAAATCTTTGCATTTAAGGGATGCATACATTAAAATATAGTCACTTTCCAAACTAGAACCTAATAACTGCAGAAAGAACAGGACAGGCAGTTTCTATTCCTGACATCCTCTTTCTCTTTTCTCATGTAGTCTGTCCTGCCTTGAGCTGTGGGGTAAATTCTATTCTCCCAGGAATGTGCTCTGCATGACCATCTTGCTTCTGGTGTGCTAGAAACACACTCTAGCTCTTGCATATCCACATGGACACTGGGGTTTTGTGTCTGTGGCTAGGCTTCCTTGACTTGGTGATTGATGCAGACCATCTTTTCTGGATTACTGAACTCTGTAGTTTGCCTATCTCTACAGCCTGGCTTAATTTTGTTCCTTAGCAGCTTCTGGAAGATGACAGCCTAAATTGGGCCCACAGCACCCCTACCAGTGCTGAGAAGCTGACACTTCCTGATAATCCTTTCTCCTACTTTTGTCACACTTTTGCTCCTGCCGGGAAGGAGGTAGGACTTCAACTGAACCTTCTGCAAAATAGAGATTTGAAAAAAAATTAATCTGAGAGAGTCATGCACACTGTGGAGTAAAGATGGGGAGATTTCATAGAAGTTTTGCTGTAGCCCAGGATCATGAGATGAAGTCCAAATTGGTGGGAATAAAAGAGATTGATGGTAGAGATGTTACTAAGAAAGAATTATTTATGAGGCCTTTGGGTGGTTCAGTTAGTTAAGTGTCAGCTCTTGGTTTTGACTCAAGGGTTGTGGGATAGAGTCCCCTGCTCCTGGCTCAGCATAGTCTGTTTGGGATTGTCTTCCTCTCCCTCTACCCTGACCCTTGCTCACTCTCTCTCTTTCAAATAAATAAATTAATTAATAAATACCTTAAAAAATTAAATTTAAAAGAAAGGAAAGAATGATCTAGACTGGATGGAAGGAGAAAAAGAGAAGTTTTTGAATTGTTGGAAATGCTAGATGTAAAAATAAAAAATTTTGCTCTGAAGGTAAAACTAATCCCCTAGAGAAAACATGAGAAACTTCTGAGGGATTATACCCCACTAGGGTGAAAAATGTCCCGACTTGCCTAGGACTGAGAAGGTTCTCTAGAAATGCAACTTAAAGTTTCAAAACCAAGGTGGTCCTTGGCACAACAGGATGAGTTGGCTACCCTATCCCCAACCAGTGTCAACATCACACAGCGTGGTGTTGAATAATAGCTTTTATCTTTTTTTTTTTTTTTTTTTTTGGTGTGGGCTTTTACATTCCAAGTCAACTTTATATGGGTCATCTTGCACAGGTATTTCAAACAGTTGTTGGGAATTTAGTCAAAAAAGTGTGGGATTTTATGACTGGAAGATATGGCCACATATGAGTGGCAGGTGCCTTTGTGAGTATAGACAAACTTCCTGCTTCCATTTTGCTGAGAGGCAAATTAAAAAAAGTAAAATCTTTCCTTTCGATGTACTTTCAATTCTCTCCCACCAACTCCTTAACTTTGCGCTCCCCCTCCAAAAAAATCAGAATTCAATTTGTATGGCTTGAAATGTTTTGCTTTTTCCTTTGTGGTTTCTTTCCTTATACCGGATAATTTAATAATTACTGACATCGCTCAAAACAGGAGTCAGAGGGAGAAAGAGAAGACAAGGTTAGGAGGGAAAAAGAATTCTGAGAGTGAACGAATTGATTGCTGACTGCTGAATTTGGCTGTGCAATACCATGGAAAAATAATCTCTCTGCTCTGAGATACAGATGAAGAGCTGATGAAGAGCTCAAAGGACTTTGAGCAACAAGAATAGATGCTGTACATTCATATACTGATCCTTATGCATTTATATGAGAGGGCTGGGACTCAGAGTACCATCCAGAACTAATTTACTTTTAACAGAGATGTTGTGTCAACAAACTTGTTTAGGTTTCCAGTCACCCACAGTCTGGAAGCAATAAACCCATAGTTTGCTTCTAGGGGCTGACATATGAACATCAGGGCAAAGTGAACACTGAAAGTTTGATATATGGAATGACATAGAAATAAAAATATAAAAACTTGCCAAAGTAACCAAGAAAGTATAGTGGCCTATTTAATGTAGGGGGAAATAATTCTAGGCATCTGTTATTATTTTATAATTGATAGTTTAAAGATGACCCTAAATCACCAAGAAGAAATCAAATACATTTAGCATAATTTGTTTGCGACCCAAGTGAACTACTTAATATCTTAGAAAGAGTTTGTACCAAACCTTTACATTAACAAAGTCTTCAGTTATCTGAAAATTGACTTTTGTGGAATACTTTATTCCAGGAACTAACAATAAAGGAAATGTCACTACATGTTTAAAACAAACAAATGGAGAAAACTAAGTGAAATTCAGAACTCTATGCTGGGATACCAGGGACCCTGAATTTGTTAAAATTGAGTTGCAATCTCCGTATTTAGCTGGGACTGCACAATGGATGCCAACTGTAGGACAAAGCCGGATCTTGTAGACATTCTGTTGCCCTGACTGCCGGCAGAGAGCCATCACAAGCTTCAGTGCAGTCCCAAGGGGTGCATATATTAAAGAAAAAACAAGAGCCATGCTCCAAAATGGCTTATTTAAAATGCAAAGGATAACAAGAGAGCTACATTCGGGGGAAGCCCAGCTCTCAGAAACAGGAAAGTAATACCAAATCTTGGTTAAATTTGCTTGCTCTTGAACTAATTAGCTAGGGATTGAATTCAGCATGAGAAGTCAGAATGTGGGTTAAAAGTGAAGGAAATGTTATTTTTCCTCTTAGGTACCAGCCTGGCACCTCAGAATGTAGTAGCAGATAGCACATGATGAAATTGCAAAATTGTGAAAAACACCATGGCTAATTGAAAAGGGGTTCCAGGGATATAATTTAGTCCAGATGCATGATAAAAGGCATTTTTATCTTCTTTGGTGGTAACCTCTTTGTAATAAGATATGGGCACATTTGTCATTAAAGAAAAAAAAAGAGAGAGAAATGAATAATACAGAATGCAGTGGAACAACAAATATGTTCTCAACACTTTTGAAATACTATTCCTACCTAGCATTGATCTGCTATTGTTTTCTTTCAAATTTCTTTTCTTGTTTTTCTGAGATGGGAGATTTGTGGGAAAAACATACATAAAAGAAGGAAGCCAAGATCTTTTGCTTTTATTTAACTTGCAAACCTTTAAGAAAAGGGTAGGACTTTTTAATGAAGTTGTATTACCCATGGATGGCATCCCCCACTGGATATGCACCCTTGACAGAACATGTCTGCATATAGCAAGATTTTTTTTTAAAATTTAGAGTCAACTAGCCAACATATAGTACATCATTAGTTTCAGATGTAGAGTTCAGTAATTCATCAGTTGCATATAACACCTAGTGCTCATCTCATCACCTAATATCCCATCCCCCTTTCCTTCTACTTCCCCTCTAGCAACCCTCAGTTTGTTACCTAGAGTTAAGTCTCTCATGGTTTGTCTCCCTTTCTGATGACTTTCCATTCAGTTTCCCCTCCCTTCCGCTATGATCTTCTGCACTGTTCCTTATATTCCATATGATAATTGTCTTTCTCAGATTAATTTATTAGCTGTGTAAACAAATTTGGAATTTAGGGAATCATCTATGTCACACAGGGTGAAGGTTTAGAACCCATTTTTTAATGGGTCCTCCCCAAATTTGATAGTATAGACTGTCTGAAACCCATGCTATCCTCTATGTAGTCCCTTTGACTCTTCCATTGTGTGTACTGTTAATTCGGTTGCCACCTCTGCATTCAGAAATGCTCACAGTCAGAACCGAGTGTGGACTGATGGCCTCAGGAATAGAGTTACACTGCCCACAATCTGCAGGGCACATTTCAGCAGAGGGCACCCAGCCCTTCAGGTCCTGCCCTGCCAAAGCCCAACAGTTATGTAAGGTTCCCTGCCCAGATCTATGCCAAATTTGGGTATTCTGTGAGTTTCTCATTAGCTCATTGCAGAATGAAAGGAGAAGCAGGTAGAGACCATGCCAAATCAGGGTTTAGTAGAGAAATGCAATAATTGTTTGTGGCCATCCCTCAGTAGAGAGGACCCACATCAGCATCACTGGTCAGGAATCTACAGAAGAGCCATGGGTGGGGAGGGCTGTAGTGGGGGTGGTGGTGGTGGTACACATCACCTACAGTTGGCTTTATCTTCTATGACTGACACTTAAATGGCAGAGCTCATTTGATGCTGTTCCAGGCTCACTGCTGGGTGTTTCTAACTGTGTATTTTAATTAATGTTTTTATTGTACTTGGGCCCACAGGCTGTTTCAACAGACCAGCATATATTTAGAAGTCTCTGAATAAATAAATGTAAAGCAAGGGAGAACTGACTCGGCTGGAATGATGAGAGTGATTGTTTCTAAAGAGATAGAGGAAGGTTTCAGACTCTACTGCTTGAAATTAACCCCTCTGCAGTATCATGGCATGCCACCTAAACACACCCTTTGGGTGTAATGGCGTGGCTTCAGGATCTTACCCAATGTCTGGCTTTAGAAGTCTATACTCTGGGTCTTGAGGCAACTGGGGATACAATAGAATTTATTGTGTCAATTTTGACTTTAAAAAGTTAGCATAGAAATAGTAGGCATGTTGGGCTGGCTGTGATAGCAAATTTCTGAGGTGACATTTATTTGGACCAATGTAGATCTCTTCCCACTAGTGGAGAAAGGAAATAGTTGGAATGGGCTAGTTCTTTTGTCTTCCCTTACTGTTTGCTCTTGAATTTTTGCTTTTCCTTTTAAAAGGGGCTTTTATCTCTTCTCCATACATTTTAAGTCAGTAGCACTTTTAGGGAGTGGATTTAATTCACTTTAGCCAATCTTTACTGAGCACCTCTTCATTCAAGGCAGGAGCTAGACTTTGTAGGAGAATGAGCTGTTTACAAGTTAAAGAAAATATATTTATGAGATACATCTTGCTTCTGAATACATGCCAAATGTGGAGTAGATAAAAGCGTCTTCCCTATCTTGTCAGGATCCCTTATTAAATTCTCTAGTTGTGATTTTTTGGGGACCCAGAGAACTTGTGGAAGTTACTGAAGAGCTATAAGCCTAGGGTGTTAGCAGATTGCTTGGCAATAGTAATCAGGTCTGGTCCGGGGCAGAAGAGTAAGGTTGTGCAGTGTGTCTGGTTATGTGCCATCACTTTTGCTCATCTTTTCTCATCTTCCTTCTCTTTTCTCCATCTTCAGGGGTCCAAATTTTTCAACATGCTCTTAATTAGAGGTTCTTTTTAAAAAAGATTTTATTTATTTGAGAGAGAGAGAGAGAGAAAGACTGTAAGCAGGGGAGGGGGGACAGAGACAGAGGGAGAGAATTTCAAGCAGATGCCACACTGAGCATGGAGCCCAGTGCAGGGCTAGATCTCATGACCCCGAGATCATGATCCGAGCCAACACCAAGAGTCAGATGCTTAACCAGTTGAGCCACCGAAGGGCCCCGAAATTAGTGGTTCTTGACTCTGGTTGCAAACAGCACTGAAAAAACACCGATGTCTGGACCTCACACCCAAACCAATGAAAAGCACTGCAGGGATTCAATTGTGCAGTTGGGGTTGAGGCTACGGTACCCCTTGCCCACTGTCAGTGATTCTCTTCCATGTACAGTTTGGCAAACTTACTTTCAGGTTACATTATCCTTGTTCCTTGATTTTAGGAACTAGGCAAGAACTTCACTAGGCAACTATTTATTCCAGGTTATTGAATTGGCCCAGGTTTCCTCTTCATTCCACATTTACCTTTTTCTAGATAGAGTTAATTTTCTTCTTTCTTTTACTCCATTCTCCTCCCTGTTTTCTCTTTGATTACCTTTTTTTTTTTACAAGTCTTCTTTTTCCCTGACCCTGACTATAGGTTTTCTGAGGACTTGAAGAGTATATATTTAATACTTGGCTTTGTCAATAGACATGACATGTTAAGTTGTAACATATACCATAGATTTAATAACAGCTTAAAAACAAAACAAAACAAAACAGCTTTTTTTATTAAAAAGAAAAAAGAACAAGAAAAAATATCACTACATTAAAAGCACACCTTAATTTTAGGTCATGGCATGCTTTCAGAAACATTAAAATCTGAAAATCATAGAATAGAGAATAACATTTTAAAAAAGATTTTATTTATTTAGTTGACAGAGAGAGAGGGATCACAAGTAGGCAGAGAGGCAGGCAGAGAGAGAGGGAGAAAGGCAGAGAGGAGGGAGAAGCAGGCCCGCCGCTGAACAGAGAGCCCAATGTGGGGCTTGATCCCAGGACCCTGAGATTATGACCTGAGCCAAGGGCCGAGGCTTAACCCACTGAGCCACCCAGGTGCCCTGAGAATATAATTTTTATTACTATATTGTATGAGAGCAAAATTTTACCTGTTATTTTTTGAGTCTTTTTGCACTATGAAAAAGGTACTTTTTAAACCAGAATATTACAAATTTTGCATTAGAAAAAAGGATTTTATTTATTTTAGCAAGATATAGAGAGCACAAGCAAGGGGAGGGGCAGAGGGAGAGGGAGAGAGAGAATCCCAAGCAAACTGTGCTGAGCACAGAGTTTGATGTGGGACTCCGTATCCCAGGATCCCGAGATCATGGCCTGAACCAAAATCAAGAGTTGGATGCTTAACCAACTGAACCACCCAGGTGTCCCAAATACTGCCTTTTTAATGATCAATTTTCCAATGGGATGCTGGGCTAGGGAAGGTTTTCTCAATCTCAGCACTACTGACATTTTGGACTAGACGGGTCTTTGTTGTGGGGGCTGCTCTGTGCATTGCTGGACAGTTAGTAGCATCTCTGACCTCTACTCACTAGATGCCAATAGTATCCTCTCCTTCCAGTTGTTATAACCAAAATGTCTCTGAACATTGCCAACTATCCTCTAGGCAGGGGACAGAATTATTCCCTGTTGAGAACCATTGGGCTAGTGAAAAGGATATTTTGGGAGTGGCAGCTTGTATCAGTTAGTGTTCAGTTGCAGAGCACAGACACTGCTCTCACTAGCTTAAGGTGAAATGTATTAATGACAGGGTATTCAGTATTCTACAGAACTGTTCTGTGGGCTGAAGAAACAAACTCTAGGCTGGTGAGCTTCCAGAAATAAATCCCAAAGCCACACCACCACTGAGCCATCAAAGGAACAGCTGTGCTTGCCTTGATCTGGAGGCTTCCTGTCAAATGGAGAAGCTGTGGTCAGCAAGTCACTTCTGCTAAACTGGGGAGTTAGCACTCCATCTGCAGGATGAGGCCTCATGTCCAGCCTCTCTCTTGTTTAACTCAGCCTCCATTCACATTCTGAAAGTAAATCTGATGATGGAGCCTAAGTTTTACCCAGAACCCTAGTATCAAGGAAGCCATGGGAAAAGGCAGAAAGCAGTTTTAATTTACCAGCTTCCTGTAATACACAGGAAGGCATTCCAGGAGGAAGTTGGAGTGGATGTTAAATGAGTTCATCTGTAGGGTTCTTCTTGGAGATCCTTTACTCACACCACTAGACAACCACCTATTCTACCTCATTGGGTTGTCCCAGGTATCCTCTTCACTCCTTATTTACATTTTTTTTTAGATGGAGTTAATTTTCTTTCTTTTACTCCATTATCCTCTCTATTTTCTCTTTGATTACCATTCTTTTCAAAAATCTTCTTTTTCCCTGACCCTGACTATAGGTTTTCTGAGGACTTGAAGAGTATGTATTTCATACTTGGCTTTGTCAATAGACATGACATGTAAAAGTCTTCAGTGATGGACTGTGAGCTGAGGCCCTAGGATGCTCAACTAACACCACCTGTATCTCTAGCTACACAAGATGCTATGGGAATAGATATTTGGGGGGAGGGGCTTGTATATTTGAAGTCTGGAAGAATAGACCACCAATTAACATAAATAATCATATTGTCTGATTTGAACTAAATGTTGGTCAGTAGCCTTAAGCTCAAGAGGATAAGAATCAAGCTATGCTTTCTGTCTCTGAATTATAATCTTTTCCAATTTCAAAAAAGATAACTCCTCAAGGCTGGACATAATAAATGATTGCTTGCCATATATCATATATCTCTTTTCTAGTTTATTGCTAAAAATCCTAATTATTAATTAGTTTAAACTATGGAATTTTGACCCAAAGTTAAAATTAAGTCAATATCCTTGGGAGAAGTGAAGATATACGAGTCATTTACTCTTCAGTGTAGAGTTGCTACATAAAATGCAGGACAACCAGTTAAATTTGAATTTCAAATAAACAATGGCTAATTTTAGTGTAAGTATAATTTTACTATAAGTAGGTTCCAAATGTTCCATAGGATATAGTTATACTAAAAATTATTTGTGGTTTATCTGAAATTAAAATTTAACTGGATGTCCTGTATTTTTATTCACTAAGTCTCATGTGAATGAGCTGATCAAGTTATTTCTTGAGAGAGATGAGAGATGAAGAAAACATGAGGGTAATGGACTCCTGAGAGGAGTAAAAATTACCAAACTGGGCTACCTACAGAAAGGAAAGGGGGCAACTAAAAATAATCGGGCACTTAAACTGGTCCTGGTGGTCAATGACCATTCCCCTAGACATGCAAATAAAGCCCTATGTCAAGATAAATCTCTATTTCTTCTCTGAAAATGTAGTCACTATCTTAAAGCAATTGGATCTAGTCCCGTTGCAGCATTCGTTGCCCCAGTTGGACAAGCCAAACTTCGAGGTAAGCGGAAGAGATGAGCAGCTCAGACACTGGATACCTTAGAGCCTTGTAATCTTGCTTGCACAACCCTCCAGATTGCATGGTTCTTGGCTTCAGAGCAGCTGGGCACAATTTCAATGCACATCTATGGAGACCATGTCACAACAACAAAACAAACCAATGTAGCTGCAAGTTACATTAAGGGCTTGAAAAAACAAGTCAACAGACTTGAAGACTGCTCTGGGAGCCCCTCCCAGGGAGTTAGTCTTTGGCAGAAAGGGAGTTACTGTGCCTCCTTTTTTGACTTTTTTTTTCTTTTTTTTCCGGCTAAGATGATTGTATACTATCTGCAGCTTGTCCCTTTCAAGAGTTTTTGTTTTTGTTTTTTTTTGAGGTAATGTCTATTTGCTTTATTGTTGATGAGCATTAGATCTTCCTCAGGTGCAGAGTGTCCTGTACTGCATATAAGTTTCTTGTCCTAAGAGATGGTTTCCCTACTACAGATGTTACACCCATGCAGTGAAACATCCTTTCCTCATGCTGCTGTGGGTCACAGATACATTAAGCCAGATTTTCCAAATATTCTGATCCTTCAGTCACTGCTTGGTTGAAAACTGGTTAGTCAAGGAGAACTTTATACACCTTGCAGCAGTATCTCATATGACAACTCTGAAGTAATCTGTTGGAGACATCTTGCTCCTTACAGAGAGGACATGAGTACATACAAATTAAGGCTGGTAGCACCCTCCCCATTCCTGACCTGAGAACAAACTGGCTACTTAATATTAGTGGAGCAGGCCCAGGACTCTAGGTGGATTGGACTCTTGCCAGTATCAGGAAACTTCTGTGCTCATATATTTTTTATTACTGATTTTTATGAAAGTTTATGTGCCATTAACATCAGGGTGTGTGGGTGAACACACTGTCAGGAAGTTGGTGAAGAGCAGGAAAAATTAAACATTTTGGAGGGAATATTCTTAGCTGCTCAATGTAATCTCTTTAAAAACAAATGTAAGGTATGCTTTATTTTGCATCTTGAATCTTTTTATGTGATTTGCATATATCCTCAGACTACTGTATTTTATCTAAAAAAAATTAGCCCCAGATATACAGTACATTATAACATCTCTAATTTTTACCTTGTTTGGTAACTGTAAGCTTCCGTTTGTAAGAGAGTAATAACAAAAACAGCAAAGCCATTCTAATTTTCCTTATTTTTCTTTGGTTGTCTTTTTTTTTTTTTTTTTAAGCAAGCCTCTTCTGACTCATATCCTGGGCTATCTCAATTTGTGCATGTTTCCAGAATTTGGTTTTTATTGTTTTTTCATTTTCTCTATTTTCTCTAGTTCTTCCTTTTCCTGTTATTCATTCCCCAAGTCCCATTTCCACATATCCCCCCTTTTCTGTACCACCCCTTCCAATTTCTCTAGCTCTTTCTGTAGAGACACAACTTTCTTTGCTCTTTCATCACAGAAATTCCATGAAGTTCTGCTCCAAATCCCCTCAAACTATGTGGAACAGATTGCCCTGGCTCCTGGAAACACACCAGCGAGAGGCATAGAATGACTCGGAGTTGCGAGCATGAAAGGGGATGGGTTATGATCTCTCTTAGGTCCATTCCACCCTTAGGATGCCATGATTCTATGAAGAGATGCTCCTGGGGTTAGTGTATCAGGTATACCCTTTTTGTGCGTTTAGCTTCTCCAACTTAAATATTATAGTTTGAAGTTAAGTTATGCTAAGCTGAAAAACAAACAGACAAAAAAATTTCCAAGCCATAAAAAAGTTGGCTCTTTTCAGAGAAGCCAAAAAAATCAATATTGTTAGATAGCCTGAAATCCTTTTATTATCTGAGAGGAGATTAACTCACAAGGCACACTGTAGAAGGATGAACTTCTAATGCAGTTAACAGGTCTTTCTCTGGTACACCTTGGCTCTCCCAAACTGTTGGTAATTTTAAATCCTCTCAGGGACACTAGAGGTCATTGATATAGGTAGCATTACAAGCCCTCCCTTGGGTTGAGGTCTTTATTTGGAGTGAGAAAGCTGCTGCCTATATGGAAACCCGCCCAGTATGGGAGCTACTAAAAAGAAATACTGCAAAATTATGTCACAAGTGGTGAGCATAAATTCAAATCTACTCATTTTGTTGAGTCAAAATAATATTTGTTACATAGTGCACCTACTCTTTCCAGGCACACTGTTACTCAGTGGTGAACCAGGGTGAGTAAAGCCAGACATAAGACCCCCACCTTCATACAGTATAGCATCCAGGGCAGAGGAAGACAGGCAATAATCACATAATCACAGAAATATATTTAAAATGGTATCAGGAATAAATGCTAAAAAAAAAGGGGATACATGGAACTATTGGAACATAAAATAGGTGGGTTTGACATAGTTGTGAGATGGGAAGAGGTCTGAAGGAAGAACAGACGTTGGTTTGAGAGTGAGGTGAGCAATTCCCTAGGGCCAGGATCCAAGTGCCAGAACTCTGTGACAGGAGGAACACAGAGAGAGAGCTAGTGTAGTGGGAATAAAGTGAGGATGGGCAGCAGTGGTGTGTGGTGGGGGGCAACACAAGGTTGGGCAGCAGAGGCCAGATCATTCAGAGACTCAAAGGCCCTGTTATAGATGATTTTTGTCTTTAATTCTAGAAACAGCGGGAAGCCATCGAAATGCTTTGGGGGTAGGATGATGCTTTGTGGGGAGAGGTGTTCAGACTTTCATGTCAAAAATATTTATTTAGATGTTATACTAAGCATCGCACAAATTATTAGAGGACCTCAAATATTTATTTTATTTTTTAAAAGATTTTATTTATTTATTTGACAGGCAGAGATCACAAGTAGGCAGAGAGGCAGGCAGATAGAGAGAGAGGTGGAAGCAGGCTCCCTGCTGAGCCCTATGGGGGGGGGGGCTCGATACCAGGACCCTGGGATCATGACCTGAGCCGAAGGCAGAGGCTTTAACCCACTGAGCCACCCAGGTGCCCTGACCTCTGAGACATGTTTTCTTTTTTAAAGTTTTATTGTGGTTGGGACACTTAACATGAGATCTATATACTTAACAAATTTTAAGTGTACAATACATTATTGTTGAATATAGACACAATATTGTAGAGCAGATATCTAGAGCTTATTCATCTTACTTAACTGAAATTTTATGTTTATTGATTAATAACTTATTTCACCCTTTCCCTATCCCCTGGTAACCACCCTTTCAGTCTTTGATTTCATGAATTTGACTCATTTATATATCTCATACAAGTAGAATTGTATAGTATTTGTCTTTCTGTGTCTGGCTTATTTTACTTAGCATCATGTCCTCAGGGTCCATCTATATTGTCAAATATTACAGAATTTCTTTTTCTCAAGACTGAATAGTATTCCATTGTATACCATATTTTTTATCCATTTTATCCATTTATTTGTCAATGACATTGGTTGTTTCTACCTCTTAGTTATTGCGAATAGTGCTTCAATAAATATGGGAGTGCTCATACCTCTTTGATATCCTAATTTTAATTTTTTTGATATAAATTCAGAAGTGGCATTGTTGAATCATATGGTAGTTCTATTTTTAATTTTTTGAGGAACTTCCATTGTATTTTTCATAGCAGCTGCACCATTTTGCATTTGTACCAGCAGTGTTTAAAGGTTCCAATTTCTTTCTTTTTTATTATTTTAATTAATTTTTTATTAGCATATAATGTATTATTTGCACCAGGGGTACAGATCTGTGAATTATCAGGCTTACACATTTCACAGCACTCACCATAGCACATACCCTCCCCAATGTCCATAACCCAACCACCCTCTCCCTACCCCACCCCCATGCCCCAGCAACTTTTAGTTTGTTTTGTGAGATTAAGAGTCTCTTATGGTTTGTCTCCCTCCCAATCCCATCTTGTTTCATTTTTTCCTTCCCTGCCCCTCAAACCCCCCAACCTAATTCTCAAATTCCTCATATCAGAGAGATAATATGATAATTGTCTTTCTCTGATTGACTTATTTCGCTCAGCATAATACCCTTTAGTTCCATCCATGTCATTGCAAATGGCAAGATTTCATTTCTTTTGATGGCTGCAGAGTATTCCATGATACATATATACTACTTCTTCTTTATCCATTTATCCATTCATCTGTTGATGGGCATCTAGGTTCTTTCCATAGTTTGGCTATTGTGGACATTGCTGCTATAAACATTCGGGTGCATGTGCTACTTCGGATCACTACATTTGTATCTTTAGGGTAAATACCCAGTAGTGTGATTGCTGGGTCGTAAGGCAGCTCTATTTTCAACTTTTTGAGAAACCTCCATGCTGTTTTCTAGAGTGGCTGCAGCAGCTTGCATTCCCATCAACAGTGTAGGAGGGTTCCCCTTTCTCTGCATCCTCTCCAGTATCTGTCATTTCCTGACTTGTTAATTTTAACCATTCTGACTGGTGTGAGGTGGTATTTCATTGTGGTTTTGATTTGTATTTCCCTGATGCTGAGTGATGTGGAGCACTTTTTCATGTGTCTGTTGGCCATCTGGATGTCTTCTTTGCAGAAATGTTTGTTCATGTCTTCTGCCCATTTCTTGATTGGACTATTTGTTCTTTGGGTGTTGAGTTTGATAAGTTCTTTATAGATTTTGGATATTAGCCCTTTATCTGATATGTCGTTTGTGAATATCTTCTCCCATTCTGTCAGTTGTCTTGGTTTTGTTGACTGTTTCTAAAGGTTCCAATTTCTATGTATCTTCTCTAACACTTGTTTTATTCGCTTGTTTCTTTTTTTGAAATAGTGATTCTGACAGTTATAAGGTGACATCTCATTATAGTTTTGATGTGCATTTCCCTGATAATTAATGATGATGAACATTTTTTCCATACACCCATTGACCATTTGTATGTCTTCTTTGAAGAAATTTTTATTCAAGTCCTTAACCCATTTTTGAAATCAAATTATTAGGTTTTTTTTTTTGTTATTGAATTATAGGAATTCTCTCTATATATTTTGGAGATTAATCCCTTATCAGATACATGCTTTGCAAATATTTCCTTCCATTCTGTGGGTTGCCTGTTCCTCTGTTGATTATCTCCTTTGCTATGCAGAAGGCTTTTAGTTTGATGTAATTAGTCCCACTTGTTTATTTTTGTTTTTATTGCCTGTGCTTTTGGTATTATATTTATGAAATAATTGCTAATACCAATGTCATGGAGCTTTTCCTTTATGTTTTCTTCTGGGAGTTTTACAGTTTTAGGTCTTATGTTTAAATTGATTTTTCTCTATGATATAAGATAAGGATCCAATTTTATTATTTTGCATATGGATATCCAGTTTTGTCAACAATGTTTGTTGAAGAAATTATCATATCATATTGTGTATTCTTGGCACCCTTGTCAAAGATCAACTGGCTGTATGTCTGTGGATTTATGTCTGGGATCTATTTTGTTTTATTGGTCTATATAACTGTCTTTATGCTAGTACCATAGTGTTTTGCCTACGATAGCTTCATAACATATTTTGAAATCAGAAAATGTGATGCTTCCAGCTTTGTTCTCCTTTCAAAGGATTTATTTGACTATTTGTGGTCTTTTGTAGTTTCATATGAGTTGTAGAATTGTTTTTTATATTTCTGTAAAAAAGGTCTCATGGATTTTGATAGGGGTTGCATTGAATCTGTAGCTCATTTTAATACTAAGTTTTCTAATCCATGAACACAAGATGTCTTTCCATTTGTTTGTGTCTTGTTTGATGTCTTTCCTTGATGTTTTGTAGTTTTCAGTATATAAATCTTTCCCTTCTTTAGTTAAGTTACTTTGGTATATCTTTATCTGTAAAAATGTGGTTAATACAGCCCAGAGTGAAAATGATAAGATCAAGAAGTGGATAAAATTATTTTGGACCTGTTTTTGCATTTTTAAGTATATCTTATCAGCATTTAATATGAGGTCCCGTTCATGATAGGCATGCTTAGTTTTCATTCTTTTCAAATCAGATTTTTACTTTATCTTATTATTATTTTTTTTTCTTTTTTTTAATTTTATTTTTTATAAACATATATATATATTCCCCCCCCCAGGGGTACAGGTCTGTGAATCTCCAGGTTTACACACTTCACAGCATTCACCATAGCACATACCCTACCCAATGTCCATAACCCCACGCCCCCTCTCCCAACACCCCTCCCCCCAGCAACCCTCAGTTTGTTTTGTGAGATTAAGAGTCACTTATGGTTTGTCTCCCTCCCAATCCCAACTTGTTTCATTTACTCTTCTCCTACCCCATTAACCCCCCATGTTGCATCTCCTCTCCCTCATATCAGGGAGATCATATGATAGTTGTCTTTCTCCGCTTGACTTATTTCACTAAGCATGATACCCTCTAGTTCCATCCACGTTGTCGCAAATGGCAAGATTTCATTTCTTTTGATGGCTGCATAGTATTCCATTGTATATATATACCACATCTTCTTTATCCATTCGTCTGTTGATGGACATCTAGGTTCTTTCCATAGTTTGGCTATTGTAGACATTGCTGCTATAAACATTTGGGTGCACGTGCCCCTTCAGATCACTACGTTTGTATCTTTAGGGTAAATACCCAGCAGTGCAATTGCTGGGTCATAGGGTAGTTCTATTTTCGACATTTTGAGGAACCTCCATGCTGTTTTTCAGAGTGGTTGCACCAGCTTGCATTCCCACCAACAGGGTAGGAGGGTTCCCCTTTCTCCGCATCCTCGCCAGCATCTGTCATTTCCGGACTTGTTAATTTTAGCCATTCTGACTGGTGTGAGGTGGTATTTCATTGTGGTTTTGATTTGTATTTCCCTGATGCCGAGTGATATGGAG